>NW_019384822.1:534979-603121 GCF_000671375.1 Centruroides sculpturatus
ATGAATTCCATGTTGTACGAGTCACTTAGATTTTACAAATACATGAGCCGTTCACAGCCCGGCACACGTATTTGTAAAATCTAAGTGACTCGTACAACATGGAATTCATATAAAATGGAATAATCAACGATGTTATGAGGGGGGATCGACTGTATTCTCTTCTGTCCATTTTAAGTTAAGTTTATTATATTTTTATTATTTTAATAAAACTATATTAAACTTTACAGTTAGTTTTTCTGATATGACAAAGAACGTATTGTGTAAAGACTATCCTATCTATATATATATTCGTTATACAGGGTGTCCTGAAAGTTACTGCACAGTAAGAAATTTGTAATGGCATTAAAGTTATTGGTCTCTTATGCAATATCATATGTACAAGTCATAAGTCCTGCATTCCCACTTTGTGGTAAGTGGCATTACTGTTCTCTCACAGGCGTTTTGGTTTTCGGAAGACTTTGCCAATCACAATCTTCCACATAATCTGGTCCACTAGGTCTTTGCACCTCATGCCCACAGATTTTGAGACCTTCAACGACATTTCTGGAATTTTACATAAGAGAAACTGAAATGTAGTATTTAAAACGTCACTTAATAAACTGAAGTCTTTTCCACTACACAATAATTTTTCGGACATCTTGTATAACTCCTACATAGAAATAATAAATCATAGATTTTAGAATTTTAGTGTTTCATTTGTCTTGTTTTGACAACTGCTTGTACTTTCGGCATAATGTATCTGCCATTGAGTTAATTAGTATTTTCAAAGTCTTAGTATTTCAACTTGTTTCTAAAATATTTTATTAATCTACAGTTTTAAAGACGACTTATTTGAACAAAATCACTGAAGAACCTGATTTATTTAAGATTGACTTTCCAAACTTCTGTACAGTTTTCTGTGTATAAAAGCAAAACAAAATTTATGATATAAAATAGTGTATCAAAAACTAAAAATCTTATTCTCGACTGCATAGAAATTTAACTTCAGTTCAATTTCTAATAAGAGAAATATGATAAGCCCGATTCTTACATTAATGTAATCTGACAATCGTTTGGCATTGGGCTATATTAATGCTACTAATTAAATGTCAAGTAATTTGGCCTAGAGGTAGATGTTGCACACCATCTCCTGATAAATTTAATAATTAATTAATTTAGAAGGTTTTGGAAGAAAACAATCAGCACAAATTGGGACTTGAACCCACGACTCCCACTTGGCTGCATTGGCAGTAACACTAACCACACATCTGTCCGATCTATGCTTCTAGTTATAGGCTATAGGTGCCACAGTTGTTCCCAGTCAACACCATGAATAACCAGTATGTTTATATTTTAATTAATAGTTCTGGAAGCAAAGATCAGATAGAGGTCTGGGTAGCTTAACTGGCAATGCATCTGTACAGCAAGAGTTGCAGGTTTCAGTCCTGCTTTGGGCCTATACTTTTCTTCCAGCACCTTCTAAATTAATTAATTATAATTAAATTAATATTAAATTTATTAACCAATGGCTCCTAATACCTACCTCTAGGCCAAGAATAATTACAGTGGTGCCTCGTATAACGTACTTAATCTGTTCCAGGTGCATGTCTGTTAAGTGAAAAGTCCGTTATACGAAACGCATTTTCCCATAGAAGGACATGTTAAAACACATTATGCTGTGGAACAAATTAAATAACCTTACTGTACCATAAAAAAAAATGAAAATGGAGCAGTCACCAATTATGCCATGTAGTCAGATGTTGTGAGGAGGAGGTGGAGGAACACTTTCTTTACACATTCATACAGATACAGACTTTTTACATATTGCAGCAGGTCTCTTTTTATTGTTTTTTAATCGGAGTCAGATTCAGGAGAGTCTACCGGAACTTGCAGAGTCAACTCCTCTTGTTCCATCCTTTGTTTTTTGCCTGCTGGCTTCTTGAAAAACATGTCCGAGGTGATCTGTTTCTATCTCTCTTCTTCAACACCTGTTGGAAATTATGGGCAAGGGTGTCATTGTAGAGATCATTGATCTTGTTGGCCTCAGCTCTGTTTGGATAACAAGTGTTGGTAAACTCCTGAACCTCTCCCCATTCGACAAGGAAGTTTTTGTCAACTTTCACTCCTTCTGATGATTTCTTGCTTTGTTTCAATTGAAATCACCTTTCTGTTTTTTTAGAAGCCATGATTTGCACAACACTTGAATAAATACCCTGCACTGAGGTGATGTACGTAATAAACAAGGGAGCAAGCCGAACCCAACAAGAGCTCTGTACTTTAGATATACTAATAATATATTCTAATAATACTAATATATTATAAAAATAGCAGATTGTCATTGCCAATGGCAAAAGAGTGGAAACATCATTCGCACTTTTTCGCAAAAAGTTCATTGTTCGCTTCACGTAACTGCCGAANCTTTCACTCCTTCTGATGATTTCTTGCTTTGTTTCAATTGAAATCACCTTTCTGTTTTTTTAGAAGCCATGATTTGCACAACACTTGAATAAATACCCTGCACTGAGGTGATGTACGTAATAAACAAGGGAGCAAGCCGAACCCAACAAGAGCTCTGTACTTTAGATATACTAATAATATATTCTAATAATACTAATATATTATAAAAATAGCAGATTGTCATTGCCAATGGCAAAAGAGTGGAAACATCATTCGCACTTTTTCGCAAAAAGTTCATTGTTCGCTTCATGTAACTGCCGAACGGAAGGTCCATTGCTCGAGTCACGTAACGGCCAAACTGAAAGTCTGTTGTTCGCAGTGTCCGTTATTTGAAGCATACGTTATACGAGGCACCACTGTACATCTATTTGAAACTCTAACATAAAGCCAAGTTTCATTACTTAGATTGTGTTTCCTTCATTATCCTTTACCTGTAACATTATTTTCCCCAATACTTATTTGCATGCTCTTCACGACAAATGATCTTGTTAATTTATAAAACAATGCCTTGTAGAAATATCAACAGACATAAATTTTGCTTTTATTTGCTCAAGAGCTCCAAGTTCAATAGCTCAACTTATCTCAACTTCACTGTAGAATAAACTAGATGATTTACTTTTCTAAAATTTATTTTATAGAATTCATGTTCTGGGATTATATGAAATAGTAACTAAGAAATGATGATTATTCTGACACAAAATCAGAGTAAGAAATGGTGTGGCCAGTACCACATCCCTGCTGCCTTTAACAATTCTGGGATCATCTTTGAATAATTCTTTTTAAATTGGAACAGAGTCGGTCTCAAAGCCATGCAGAGGCAGATTCCAAGGAAAAAACTGGGCCTCTACCAAGAAGTATAAAGGTTCCTGCCTTAGGCATCAAAACAACTAATTGTGACTAGATTTATTTTTAATAAACTAAAGAATTGTTTGAATAATTTATTGAAGTTATCCCAATTTTGTTGAATTTTATTTTTACTTCTTTAACACTTTCTAAACAAATTCCTCCTGTGATATAGTGGAACTATGATGTTAAATATCAATAAAAGTTTGTTAGTGTGATGTAACAGTACACCGTGAATTAGATGTTGTGCACCAATTATTTCTATTGTAGAACTGATATGTAATAGAATCAACTACACGAGGGATATAGAATGATGTTAATCTTTATTATGAAAAATAAGGAAAAAATCGAAACCTGGGGAGTTGGGATAGTTCTGTCCCCAATGTCAGCAAAAGTTATACATACAGGGTCTCCGTAAAGTCTGTGCGCAATTTTAAAAAATTTATAACTTTATTAGTATTTGTGATAGAAAAATTAAGCTTTCTAATACTTTTTACAGATTTTTTTAATCTAGTTTTAAGTAAAATTTAGTATAAGAATGGAAGAGGTAAACCACTTTTCCTGGCCTTCACGTTCGCCAAACTTGACTATTAGAATTTTTTGTGAGGACATGTGAAAACAATATTGTATGCAACCAAACCTTAATTGTTAGAAGACTTGAAAGCTAAAATAACTGATGTGATTTCAGGCATTACGGTAAATCGATTGGCAAATGTTTTTAGAGAACTACAAAATCGTATTAATCTTTGTATTACTAATGATGGTGGACATGCAGAAACTTAATAAAATACAATAAGAAAAAGAGAGAGATTTTCTTATTTCNTTGCAGATTAACTAGGGTGATCCGTTAAAGTTGCGAAAATTGTTCCATTTCTCAAATTACCTAGGTAATGTGCAGAGTATCTAGGTAATCTGCACATTACCTACTAGGCACTCGGTAAAGTGAAAATAAGATCTTTGCTGAAACAACAGCAACGTTTCTGTACGCTTAAATTAACATAATGTTGTTTATTTAATTTTCGATATCTAAAGAATCAAGTTAATACAATCAACAAATTAGTTAATAGAATCAATCATCAATCAAGTAAAAACCTGTAATAAAAAAAATCAAACGGTTTAAAATATTATTACAATTAGAGAAATGGGGGATTATATAGATTACCACCTATGGAATTTCGGAACTTTGAGTATATATCTGAACTGAGGGAACCGAGACGAGTTCAATGATACTCTACTTTTGGACCAGAGACAAAAAATAAGAAAGTTATCATACTTTTTCAGGTGATCGCATGATAAAATTGTGCGTTAATGTTACCTTTGGTGACTAAAATGGCAGCTCATCTCTGATTCCAGCAAACCGAAGAAAGGAAACAGTGGGGACACATGTTCTAACCTAACCTAACCTATTCTAATAAATTACCATAATTATTATCAACCAAATTATTAGAATAGGTTAGGTTAGAATGTGCATCCCCACTGTTTTCTTTCTTCTGTTTGCTGGAATCAGAGACGAGCCGCCATTTTAGTCACCATAGGTAACATTAACCAATTGTGCTTACTTATTAGTGCAGTCTGAAGATTTGTGACACTTTGAATTACATAGCAATTGGTTTTTGCGACAAGCACACCTATTTGTGGTACATTTATTTGTGGCAAAGATCCTATTTTCACTTTATGGAGTGCCTAGTAGGTAATGTGCAGATTACCTAGATACTCTGCACATTAACTAGGTAATTTGAGAAATGGAACAATTTTTGCAACTTTAACAGATCACCCTAGTTAATCTACAAATTAGCTAGGTAATGTACACATTAACGGCTTTCAAGTTTTAGCAGTAACATATATGCACTAGTCATAAGCCTAATATTAATTATTCAATCGTGTGTTCTTTGTTTCCCTATTTCTCAATCTTTCCATTCTTCACTTCCTTATCAGGTGGGGAGGCAACACTGTTCCAAGAATGAGGTGAGAAGAATAAAGAGCGAGCATCCCAAGGCATGTGGGGTGAGAAGACAACAATCATTCTTGACAAGGACAGAAGAGCAAGCGGGCGGCGAGTGAGGAGTTCAAGATTGTCGTTATGAAGAACAGAAAGACGCCAAATTGCCTATCCGATTGAGAGAAGTACTGAGTGTACTCTGGTCGAGAAATATATACCAGCAGATTAGAATACAGTTTCCCCCCACTGGAAGACATCAGAGCAATACAATATCCTGGGTACCCTCTACTCTATCTTTTCTATACATCTCAATACCCATATTATTCTATCTTCATTCCATTGTTTTCTCCTAGTTTATAAGTTAGTTTTTAATCTTAGTTAATTTGAGTAATACTTCATTGTACTCTATTGTTGCGAAACTCGTCTCCGTTGTGTGACGTCACGTGCATTAAGGCTTTGTTCTCTTCTTGTACTAGTGTGAGGCCCAGAGTTGGGATCTGAATTGTTTACTGTACAGATACCACACAAAATAGGTGAGAGCATGTGTTTTTTTATCTTTTTGTCATAAATAAATTTTGTTTTGCCTATAAATTTGTACATTTTGTCCTTTTCAGGGAATCCATGCACATTTGCATGTCTTAACAATTTGATGAAAAAATTTTTTTACAGACAAACAAGACTAAGGCACCTGATAGTTAGGATTGAAATATTTCATTTTCTAATAATTTTTCCAGTATAATTTTCTAATAGTATGTACATGATATGCTGATTATTTGGAAAAAAGGACATCAACACAGGATCCTTTTTATTAAAATGTTTTGAAATAGTTCTTTAAGCTTAAAGTTTGCACCTGTTTTCTTTGAAACTTGCTCTTTTAGGCATAATAAAGGGGTGGAAGAACACAAAAAAGGATATACAAAAGAAATGCTTTGACTGATTTTACATATCATTTGATTCATCTGTACCTGCATGAGATGCATATAGGTACAGAAAGGTGATCTTTGAGACTGATACAATAAATACAATACAATAAATGCCTTTTTTTTTTTATGAAAGTAGGAATTTCTGGAGGCGAAATTAAAACTCAGATGATTTGGCAGATCATGAGGGTTATAAACGTCAAGTAATAAATGCACCAAATACTGGATAATATGCAAAATATTTACACAAACAAAAATCCAGCTCACGAAACACAAAATAATGGACAAAAATGAATGTTTTCAATTGCCTTTAGCAAATCATCATCAAGCCTAAAAACTTATTTGGAAACAGATATCAGAACACAACAGGTGATTGGTGATTGAAATGTAATAACTTAAAATATAAAAATGAACGTCTGATTGGAAGTCAGTGGTCGTGACATTTACATCTCGACACAAACACAAAATGTAGAAGTAATATTAAATATCCAACATCTATTCGTTTTTATCCGTCATTTCATGTTTTATGAGCCAGATTTTTGGTCGTGTAACTTTTTTATAAACCTCAGAGATTATGACAAAGAAGGTGTCCTTTTACATTGTTTCTAACCCCGTGATCGTTAGACACAGGATCAGAAAACAGACACTTTTAGATTCACCACCGAGAAGGAAGATCAAGAGAGAGAGACCGAAGGACCGTGCGTGAGACAGAGATTGAAAGTGAGAGCCCAGATAGAAAAGATGAGACAGAGACATCCGTTCCTGAGAGGTCCCTAGAACTACCTCGATGTATATTTGTTAACAACTGCCTAGTATTAACCCCGATGCTGACGGATTGTACATTCACAGTTATTAATCAACCGGCTCAGGACACCATTGTCTAACTACTGGTAGATTTCTCTTACTATCGTTCCTTCTCTATTTCTATTAGTTGTAGTATTAGGTTAAGGTTAGTTGTAATTATTTTAATTTTAATCAAAATTGTTTATAAACAAATTTTTCTTTGGAAAATCTGAATGAAAGCGGAGACATTGTAAATATATCTGTGTAATTTCGTCTCTGTGACGAGCATCAGTTCTGTTAAATAATTCAGCTAATAAAACTGCTTGTTCCTTGTGGCTTGGTCGTATTATTACATGTTTTACTTTCACAATGAAGTAATTTTTATAAACTGTTGTTAAAAATGTAAAAAGAATTATTAATTTTAAAACTTAATTTCGGTTATTTAGAAGTATACAACTTTTTTACTTACTTTTCTCCAGTCTAAATTGGTATGTAGGAGCAAACAACTCTATTAATCATCTCACAATTCTTCCCATAAAACTTTTAAGATTTGATTCTGTGAAAGTATTATCCAATTTTTGTACATTCCTTTGCTTTCTGTACTACAGTGATAATATTAAAAATTGTAAACACAATTTTTTCCTTTATATTTTCCTTTTTGTATGTTCAATTTAAATTTCCAGGTATCAGATGAATATCTTTTTTTATGTAAACCAGATTTATATATATCAATTGACTGTTAGGTCTGAGATTTTGTCTATAATGTAAGTTTAAGCAGCCATTTGTATTTTATGCACACGCTATTCATATATTCAATGTATTAGAATTTAACACAAGTTCATATAATTAATTTTAAATTTGTTAGTGTAGAATTCAAAACACTGTTTAGTTCTTATTTGAGGCAATATGACATAGTATAACTTCAGAATAAACAGCTCGATGGTGGTTTGTGGCCATGAGAAATTCATATTCTTACATTAGACTGAAGTGTGCAACTCGTTACAATGTAGAATAATGTACCGGTACAAGCTCCCCTAGAATTGCATAAAATACCATTGACTAGAAGTTCCACTAACCCAAAGAATATTTGTTTGCAATTAACGTTTTGTGCAACAAAAGCAGCAAATTGATGACTACTTTTGGAGAAAAATGTTTCATGTTTACATCGTGTTCATGTTGGAAGAGAATGTGGACTGATTTATATCTTCAAAAGCAACACAAAAACCAGAGATAACATCCATTGAATTTACTATGAGTAAATATAATTATATAAAGTTCTCATGCTACTTAACAGATCTACATATTTTACACACAGGTTAACAGAAACAAAGTTTAGATAGCATAAATTTTCACAGCTATTTTGATAATTCTAAACAATTCCAGTTTAATGGTTAATTTGCATGATTTTGTTGGTATTGCCAACAAAATCATGCAAATTATTGCAAATATTGTGGATTGAAACTGCAATCCACAATATCAAGCTATAAATAATAATTTTAATAAATAATGAATATTCATCATTAATAAATTATTTGTGAATTCTGGAGGAAAAAGAATAAAGCTGACAAGGTATGCTTTGTGCTGGAGAAAAAGGCTACACAATAGCCTAAAAAGAATATGGTAACTTACGTCTTTATCTGTGTTGTCAGCAATGAGAAATTTTAAAACTTAACTTGATTGCAGGAGAAATTCAATGTAAGACTAATACTTTTGTTGAACATTTAATTAAATTCACAGAAAATACAAACTTTTCTCATTGCTAGGTGTACTCTAGTACTGGCAAGCAGCTAATTCTAATAAAAGAAAAGCCTTGCATTAGAGGTCTTAATATTTTTTGAAATCTCTTATTCAGCAATATTTTGAATATACCCTTTAATGTAAAATTATCTGTTAAACAAGTTTGCTCGTCAATCATTTTAAATCCCTTTTGATTGGCACATTCAATTATTACAGGAGTATAGATAAATGTATCAAAAGAGACATACCGTTGCTGCATAGGCCTATATTGAAAAGATGAGGATGATAATGAGAGAAAAATTAAAGCTTTTTCTATCCTAACTGTGAAATCATTAATGTTAGTTAATTGATCTTGATTTTGCACTAAGTAATGTTTAGGAAACGGAAACCATTTAAAATATATTATTTATACTAAAGAATTGGAGAACAGGCTTTGTTCTCCAATTCTTTAGTATATATAGAAAATAAACATATACATTTATTTTATATACATGCTAAAGAAGTGAAGAAATAATTAAATTATAAAACTAATTTTTTGCTCTTTTATATTTTATACTAAATAGGTATTGTTATGAAGAATAAAACTTCTTGAGAACATTAAACAAAGCAATGTTATTTCACTCAATCACACAGAACCTTGAATTGCAGCAAAAAGGTTTATTCAACTGAAAAACTACTCAACGGCTCATGTACACACAGTAGTAAAGTACTTAGTAGAACCAAAAATACTCCAGTAAGTAATCCGTGAAAAGGAACGAAAACGTTAGTCCTTTTTGTGATTATTTACTGGAGACTTTTTGGTTCTACAAGATGTTTTACTACTGGAAAAAAACTAAATGTTTTTGATCACTTTTAAAGACTGTCAGCTATAAACATCACAAAGCCTAATGTTTTTAGTAATAAGCCAAATGCCCAATTCAATATGGCAATTGTTTGGCTTATTATTAAAGATTGTATTTTTACGAACATCAACCTGACAAAACATATGAGTTTTGAAGTAGATCCATTAAAAACAATCAAAGACGTTAATTTTTTCAGCCGACTAAACCTTTCTGCTGTTATAAGGTCGTGTGTGATAGTAAAGTAACTGCTACAGTATCTCTCAAACGTTATTTTATTTGGAGGTTCTTATTACTCATAACAAAAAACTTTTCATTATGAATTCATAACGAATTCTTTACTTTGTTAACATAAAATAATTAAGCAAGCTGTTTAATTATTTTAAATTATCTTACAGTAAAGATGAACAGAGAAGCACTTACTAACTTGACTCTGATTACAATACTTTAAAATAATGCTTTAATGGAGTTTAAGGGGAATTACTGTATACGAACATTTTAAGTTTTCATTTCTTAAAATTTAGTAAATGCAAAAATAAATTAAATGAGCAATTATTTATTGTGACATTGTCACAATGCTGGGCTGCAATTTCTAATCATATTTTTAATTTATTTAATTTAAAATATATGCTCTCCACCTCAAATTAGTAGTGGCTTGCTTCCGTACATCATACTTTTCTGTTAGATGACCAGCACAACTCCATTGCTATGGCTGCATTTGTTTATGCAGTGAGAATGTAGTGAAATGACATCACAAGCAGAATTGGCCATTTAGAAACGGGTTTCAGAGTGTTCGCTGTAAAGCACTTGTCGAGCACTGCATAAAAAACGTGACCTATGTAACCCCTTTTAGAGGATAATCTTTGAATAAAAAAAAGTGACTTCCGGTTTGCATCGGAAGTTCGTATACAGTTAATTTGGGTCTCCCTCCCTTAAGCTTTCCATATCTGGTCTCGAATTTCATTTATCTAACACAGTTTGAGATTAAGGAAAAACAGACAACAGACAACAGTGAGAATTTATAGGTCTACAATTTTTTCAAACTGCAGCCCAATGAAAACATTCTCCAAGAGTGTAACATCAAAAAAACACATACAAACATTTTAAACTGGTTTCTGAACATTTGTGTTATAAATACTTTTAGTAATTCATTTTGATTTATTAAAAATATTATATAATAATTATAGTATTAATTTGATTGAATAGTTCATCCAATATTAAATATTTTTTCGAATTTAAAATCAATTTTACTTTCATTAATTTATTGAAAACAAAAAAAAAAAGACCTATATTCACACTAAGGGCATTTGGTAGTATAATTTGATTAAGTGCACATTACCATATGGCATGGCTCAACTTTATTATTATTCTAAAAAGTCTTTTCGCTTCAAATGTTTTGTATACCATTATAATATTTGTATATACAGTCACCCCCCTATAACACTGTTGATTATTCTGTTTTACATGAATTCCATGTTGTACGAGTCACTTAGATTTTACAAATACATGAGCCGTTCACAGCCCGGCACACGTATTTGTAAAATCTAAGTGACTCGTACAACATGGAATTCATATAAAATGGAATAATCAACGATGTTATGAGGGGGGATCGACTGTATTCTCTTCTGTCCATTTTAAGTTAAGTTTATTATATTTTTATTATTTTAATAAAACTATATTAAACTTTACAGTTAGTTTTTCTGATATGACAAAGAACGTATTGTGTAAAGACTATCCTATCTATATATATATTCGTTATACAGGGTGTCCTGAAAGTTACTGCACAGTAAGAAATTTGTAATGGCATTAAAGTTATTGGTCTCTTATGCAATATCATATGTACAAGTCATAAGTCCTGCATTCCCACTTTGTGGTAAGTGGCATTACTGTTCTCTCACAGGCGTTTTGGTTTTCGGAAGACTTTGCCAATCACAATCTTCCACATAATCTGGTCCACTAGGTCTTTGCACCTCATGCCCACAGATTTTGAGACCTTCAACGACATTTCTGGAATTTTACATAAGAGAAACTGAAATGTAGTATTTAAAACGTCACTTAATAAACTGAAGTCTTTTCCACTACACAATAATTTTTCGGACATCTTGTATAACTCCTACATAGAAATAATAAATCAAAGATTTTAGAATTTTAGTGTTTCATTTGTCTTGTTTTGACAACTGCTTGTACTTTCGGCATAATGTATCTGCCATTGAGTTAATTAGTATTTTCAAAGTCTTAGTATTTCAACTTGTTTCTAAAATATTTTATTAATCTACAGTTTTAAAGACGACTTATTTGAACAAAATCACTGAAGAACCTGATTTATTTAAGATTGACTTTCCAAACTTCTGTACAGTTTTCTGTGTATAAAAGCAAAACAAAATTTATGATATAAAATAGTGTATCAAAAACTAAAAATCTTATTCTCGACTGCATAGAAATTTAACTTCAGTTCAATTTCTAATAAGAGAAATATGATAAGCCCGATTCTTACATTAATGTAATCTGACAATCGTTTGGCATTGGGCTATATTAATGCTACTAATTAAATGTCAAGTAATTTGGCCTAGAGGTAGATGTTGCACACCATCTCCTGATAAATTTAATAATTAATTAATTTAGAAGGTTTTGGAAGAAAACAATCAGCACAAATTGGGACTTGAACCCACGACTCCCACTTGGCTGCATTGGCAGTAACACTAACCACACATCTGTCCGATCTATGCTTCTAGTTATAGGCTATAGGTGCCACAGTTGTTCCCAGTCAACACCATGAATAACCAGTATGTTTATATTTTAATTAATAGTTCTGGAAGCAAAGATCAGATAGAGGTCTGGGTAGCTTAACTGGCAATGCATCTGTACAGCAAGAGTTGCAGGTTTCAGTCCTGCTTTGGGCCTATACTTTTCTTCCAGCACCTTCTAAATTAATTAATTATAATTAAATTAATATTAAATTTATTAACCAATGGCTCCTAATACCTACCTCTAGGCCAAATTACTTAATGTTAATAAGTAACTAGTAGAATTAATATAGTGTGGTGTAATCTGGCAATCATTTGGCATTCATCACGAATAATTACAGTGGTGCCTCGTATAACGTACTTAATCTGTTCCAGGTGCATGTCTGTTAAGTGAAAAGTCCGTTATACGAAACGCATTTTCCCATAGAAGGACATGTTAAAACACATTATGCTGTGGAACAAATTAAATAACCTTACTGTACCATAAAAAAAAATGAAAATGGAGCAGTCACCAATTATGCCATGTAGTCAGATGTTGTGAGGAGGAGGTGGAGGAACACTTTCTTTACACATTCATACAGATACAGACTTTTTACATATTGCAGCAGGTCTCTTTTTATTGTTTTTTAATCGGAGTCAGATTCAGGAGAGTCTACCGGAACTTGCAGAGTCAACTCCTCTTGTTCCATCCTTTGTTTTTTGCCTGCTGGCTTCTTGAAAAACATGTCCGAGGTGATCTGTTTCTATCTCTCTTCTTCAACACCTGTTGGAAATTATGGGCAAGGGTGTCATTGTAGAGATCATTGATCTTGTTGGCCTCAGCTCTGTTTGGATAACAAGTGTTGGTAAACTCCTGAACCTCTCCCCATTCGACAAGGAAGTTTTTGTCAACTTTCACTCCTTCTGATGATTTCTTGCTTTGTTTCAATTGAAATCACCTTTGTTTTTTTAGAAGCCATGATTTGCACAACACTTGAATAAATACCCTGCACTGAGGTGATGTACGTAATAAACAAGGGAGCAAGCCGAACCCAACAAGAGCTCTGTACTTTAGATATACTAATAATATATTCTAATAATACTAATATATTATAAAAATAGCAGATTGTCATTGCCAATGGCAAAAGAGTGGAAACATCATTCGCACTTTTTCGCAAAAAGTTCATTGTTCGCTTCACGTAATGGCCAAACTGAAAGTCTGTTGTTCGCAGTGTCCGTTATTTGAAGCATACGTTATACGAGGCACCACTGTACATCTATTTGTAACTCTAACATAAAGCCAAGTTTCATTACTTAGATTGTGTTTCCTTCATTATCCTTTACCTGTAACATTATTTTCCTCAATACTTATTTGCATGCTCTTCACGACAAATGATCTTGTTAATTTATAAAACAATGCCTTGTAGAAATATCAACAGACATAAATTTTGCTTTTATTTGCTCAAGAGCTCTAAGTTTAATAGCTCAACTTATCTCAACTTCACTGTAGAATAAACTAGATGATTTAGTTTTCTAAAATTTATTTTATAGAATTCATGTTCTGGGATTATATGAAATAGTAACTAAGAAATGATGATTATTCTGACACAAAATCAGAGTAAGAAATGGTGTGGCCAGTACCACATCCCTGCTGCCTTTAACAATTCTGGGATCATCTTTGAATAATTCTTTTTAAATTGGAACAGAGTCGGTCTCAAAGCCATGCAGAGGCAGATTCCAAGGAAAAAACTGGGCCTCTACCAAGAAGTATAAAGGTTCCTGCCTTAGGCATCAAAACAATTAATTGTGACTAGATTTATTTTTAATAAACTAAAGAATTGTTTGAATAATTTATTGAAGTTATCCCAATTTTGTTGAATTTTATTTTTACTTCTTTAACACTTTCTAAACAAATTCCTCCTGTGATATAGTGGAACTATGATGGTAAATATCAATAACAGTTTGTTAGTGTGATGTAACAGTACACCGTGAATTAGATGTTGTGCACCAATTATTTCTATTGTAGAACTGATATGTAATAGAATCAACTACACGAGGGATATAGAATGATGTTAATCTTTATTATGAAAAATAAGGAAAGAATCTAAACCTGGGGAGTTGGGATAGTTCTGTCCCCAATGTCAGCAAAAGTTATACATACAGGGTCTCCGTAAAGTCTGTGCGCAATTTTAAAAAATTTATAACTTTATTAGTATTTGTGATAGAAAAATTAAGCTTTCTAATACTTTTTACAGATTTTTTTAATCTAGTTTTAAGTAAAATTTAGTATAAGAATGGAAGAGGTGAACCATTTTTCCTGGCCTTCACGTTCGCCAAACTTGACTATTAGAATTTTTTGTGAGGACATGTGAAAACAATATTGTATGCAACCAAACCTTAATTGTTAGAAGACTTGAAAGCTAAAATAACTGATGTGATTTCAGGCATTACGGTAAATCGATTGGCAAATGTTTTTAGAGAACTACAAAATCGTATTAATCTTTGTATTACTAATGATGGTGGACATGCAGAAACTTAATAAAATACAATAAGAAAAAGAGAGAGATTTTCTTATTTCCAATACATTCTATATAGTTTTTTCTATTACAAATACTAATATAAAATTATAAATTTTTTAAATTGCACACGAACTTTATGGACACTCTGTATAAGGATATTTTTGGAATTTAGAGAAATACGGGAATATAAAGAAGGAGCATGAAAAATAAGGATAATAGGAAAGGAAAGCCAGCATTCTTCTTGACTGGCATTTTGTGTGAACAATTGCTAGCAACCATAGTTATCAGTCGGCAAAATTAGCCTCCATGATAAATGTCTTGATGTTAATACTATGTGACTAGGTGGCTAGTAATAATAATAATGAATAAAATAACTGCTCTCATTATAAATCTTTAGAAAATTATGTCAATTATATATATTCACACACAATATTAGATCTAAACAAAGCTTTTCATTTTTAAAGTGTTTTACATTACTACCAAAACTTACAATATATATGTATATAAGTTGTAATTTCAAGTGAATTATCAAATTAAAATTCAAAAATTTTATTAAATTTATCTTTTTCTAGTTCTAATTCTTCCACATTAAAAAACTTACTTTTCGATCAAGTAAACAATCATTTACGAAAATATAATTTTTAGAATAATTAATATTGGATGAACCATCAGGCAGTTTGGCCTTTCAAATATTTTATTTTAAAATACAACATGCAGGAATTCAATGAAATATTTCATCTTTTGGCACAAAGTATTTCGTATTCTGATCTTCCGGGACAAGTTACAGTTTGCGTGTTTCGTAAATGCTTCGTATAGATTTGAATGTAATCGCTCGCAACAATCTAAAAAATGTACCTCCGTTATTAGATTATAAAATAAATAATATTCGTCTAATATATGAGCACATCACGAAAGAAAAAGATGCAAATTCTCGTTCTCTTCTAACCAAAAGATGAAAAGTTTCTCCAATTCCTGTTCGTCCATCGACGGCTTTCGCCAAGATGGCTCCAAATTAATTAATTAACACTTTGAAATAGATATATCTATCCATTAACATCTTAATTAACTGTTATTACTAAGAACATTTTTTAAGAATTTCACGGCTTAGTTTTTGTTAGTGGGAGGTATATTTACCTTTGGACAACCTGTACAGCTCTGTAGATGTGAATACACCAGTGGCTAGAATGGTATTGTTATCTGTAATGTATAAATATCAGCTCACAGTATTATGAGAGTTGAAAGTTGATACATTACAAATTACATGCTTTGCAATCGATATTTAATGCGACAGGGGGGAAAAAAATACCAATTGCAGAGCATACATTCAAGAACTACTTAAACATTGAAATGCTAGAAAGTTATATTGAAATTTAATGACAATTAATGCATGCATATGTTAAACAAGTTTTTAGTAGGTTATATACATGCTATACATTAACAGAATGTTATATTAAATTTATATAAATTTATCCAACATCTTCACAACAGACAAATACTACATAACATTTTACACAGAGAAAGAGATTCTTTCAACCGTTACGACGCAGCTGTCGACACTTCACAAGAATTAATCGAAATATTTTTCCGGATAAAGTACAGGCTTGCATTTTATTGTATATAAACAATTTCTTTTTTAACAATTATATATATATACTGTAGCACATATATACAGTACATTTTAAATAGCACATGTGTTACAAGTTTGTATTTGATATTAATTAATGTTTTTCATAATACGGGGTATTCTTAATTAAAGTTCACATTTCAAACAGATATAACTTGTAAAATTATCCTGCTGATTAGTTCACTTCACAAGATGTCTGTAGTTGTGGAATTCTATTTGAAAATAATAAAAATTAATTACAGAAATGTCCACTCAAGTGGTAAATGGTGCTGCGATACCTTTGTAGCTACCTCAAAATGTCTCAAAACATCCTGAAGTCCGATATTTCAGTAATATATGCCTACCTGTAGTACAAAATTATTTACAGTTTATATACAGATGATTGCTGGATTAAATTGAGCTACTTTTACAGCTATTGTCTAGTATACGGTATGATGTGTTGTTAAGCATCAGCATGCTCGATATGCCAAGATCCCCCCAGACCTTAACTTCTTGATTTCTACCTGTGGACACGCGCTCGCGTAACTGAATCCATTGAAAGTGTGTAATATCTGATGTGTTAACAAAAATTCAGCTCGAGTGAGAGAGACGCATCCATACGTACAATGCCTTAACTAGCTTTACGTGCATCCTGTATACAATTTTATTTTGACTCCCTTCTTTTTTGGGGGAAAAATACAATAGAAATGGTTGGGTTAACTTTACCCATAAAATGTTATCCAGACCATGTGGCAGCAAAATTTAAAACTTAAATATAAATATAATACTGATCCAAGTTTTTTGATACCTCATTTCAGGTCCTTTCTTTGTTCTGAATGCCATACCTGCACACCTACCTAGTTACAACACTGCATATGTATTTAGAAGAAATAAATCCAGTATGTATAGATAATTCAGAGACGATAATGTCACATTTTTCAAGTAAGTGTTAAGTATTCCCGTGTATCGCAACACTTAAAACACCCCATATGCATACCGTATAAAAATTAACTTTCCGAAACTAAAATACGAATCAATAGTGCATAATACAAATTTAAAATTTTGAAATTATCACGAATACATCTAGATACATAGAAATCTTAATGCAAATTAATTCCTGATAATTTAAACATTTCTCCATCATAACATTTTCCTTTTTATGTATACAAGTACTTTATCCAGAAGAATATTTTGATTATCACTAGGAAAACTATGTATTATGGGATCATTCTTCACTGTTTGACCTTTATTGAGCAAATAAGCGACACTTTCCAAACATCTGACATTCTGAAAAGTTTGTTTACGAGTGACGTAAGAAGCAAATTAGAAATGTTTTTTATGTAACGTTTTGCACTGTAGAAAAGAAAAACAACGTTAAAAATAGCTTTAACATGACTGTATAAAAATACTTTTAAACTTCTACTTATTTTTAAACCGTACACCGATTGGTATCGGCAAATGAGAAAGAAAGCATTTGGTTTTATGCTACTAGTTTAAGCAGCTCAGTGTGTGTACTTAATTATATATTTTTAATTAAATATTATAATTAACTTCTTAATTTACATAAATGGAACATCTATATAAAATATAAAACTTAAAATATACTTTTCACAAGTGAACTTTTGCACAAAACAAGAAAATATAAAAGATAAATTGTCAAGAAATTGAGCAACATTTGTAAAATAGAAAAAAAAAGCAAGATTTTGGTGTAAATATTCTAAAGGGACTATATTAGAGCATTTTGAAAATAATTTATTCATTACATACTTTAATGTAAATATGCTATCAAACATCTGTAAGCTCAATTATATTTGAGCTAGAATTAAGAAAATGATTAATCATTAGCCAATTAAATTGCAAAATTTATCTAAACTGTATTCCAAAATTTATTTGGCTATTAGAAATTTTGTTGTTTACATTGTACACTCCTCGAAAGTGAAATCACAACACCACGAAGAAATGTGCATAGCCAGATACAAATTGCAGGATTGGTAGAGGTGACTGATGTACAAATGATTAAGTTTGCACACACATCAGGTGGTGATGTACCAGTTTTGGGCTATAAAGACCAACAGTTGACTCAGGTTGTAAATGTGATGGTTTGTGACAGATAAACTTTCAAAGAAACAGAAAATGCCTCAGATTACAGCAAGCTGACTACCACCAATTAACAATGGGGTTAGAAACTGCACAACCTGAGTTTGTCAATGAGCACAGTTGCCACATCTGTTGGGCACAACGCGAGTACCATCCACAGTGATGCATGACATAATGGATGCAGGAAAATCTGTGAACACACTGAAGGAGTGGATTGGAGTGGATTGCACTGGTGCACAACAGAGTGCACAGACTGGCAGATTTGCCAAATGGCCTATCAGGACCCATTCTCCATGATACCTGACACCCGAACCACCCACTGCCGTCAACAGGTGCATCTGCGTGTACTTAAGCCATTTGCAACAGGTTTTATGAAGTCAGGTTGCATGCATGGCAACCAGCAACCGAGATGCAGCCATTAACCACACAACACAGGGCTGCATGCTTGGTGTGGTGGTGGTGTCATCACAACTGGACTACTGAATGGCATCAAGTATTGTTTACAGATGAATCCCGCTTCTGTTTGTGGAGAAATGATGGCCATGGGCAAGTGTGGTGGTTCCTGGAGAATGTTCATCAAGACCTTTTCATCAGCCCTTTTCATCAAGCGCCACACTGGTCACACAACAGGCAGCATGGTTTGGGAAGCAGTGTGTTCAATCAGCAAACAGCCCCGGTGCACATTTCTGGTACTCTGATAGCAGATAGTACATTAAAAGATGTGTGGGGCCTGTGATTCAGTTACTGGTACAGGCTGCACCCAACACGATGTTCCTTCAGTACAATGCCCGACTACATGCCACACAGCAAACTCTTACAAGCATGAATGGAATTCACATCCTTCTTCGGTCAGAAGTTTCTCCGGACCTCTTTCTCATCAAACACCTGTGATACATCATCTAACACGAGGTGCACTGGGGATCACCATCACATACCATAGATGATATATATACACTATTAGACACAGCTTGGCAGAGGAATCTAAGGCAATCATTTATCACCTCATTGATAGTACGCCTTGCCATATAGCAGCCTGTGGAGGCCTTATTTGTTACTGAATAAACAGGTGTCTGTTGCATATCTTTGTTCTTTTAATCATTTGCATATCTGTTACCCCTACTGGTCCTGCAATGTGCATGTGGCTACATGTATTCTTTCATGGTGTTGCCATTCACATTTGAAGAGTGTATTTTGAGTAAGAAAATGTAGCAACAGACTGAATGAAACTTATTACATTGCATTTATCATTCATAAATTTGTAATAAATAAAAACTATGTTCTACAAAATTATTAAAACCAGAATTTATTTTATTTTTTTCTAATTTTTTTCTTTTTTACTAGAAACTAAAAATTTCAGAACATATGGCTCCAATATTGCTGTCAGCTAAGAACTTATACATTTGGGAAACTATAATATAAAAAATAAAAAAAAAATTGAAAAAAGCAGTAAAAATTCTTAAGAATTTTAATATTTCTCAAATCATATTCTTATAAAAACAAAATAGGAAAATTTTTAAATTTCTCTTATGATGTAAATTCCCTGAAGATAAATGGAAAAATCTAAAAAACACTCGAGTTATTTTGAACATTTTATAGTTCAATAAAACAATATGTCGATTTAATATGAATAAATTTCATTTGGAACTACGACGGTTCACACAACAATGCCAGCTTGCCGTGCGGGACGGTAACTTTTATACTCGTACTTCCGTACATGCTCGACTTTCTTTGAAGCCCATTCCAGATCGGTNCCAGCACCTTCTAAATTAATTAATTATAATTAAATTAAATTATTAATATTAAATTTATTAACCAATGGCTCCTAATACCTACCTCTAGGCCAAATTACTTAATGTTAATAAGTAACTAGTAGAATTAATATAGTGTGGTGTAATCTGGCAATCATTTGGCATTCATCACGAATAATTACAGTGGTGCCTCGTATAACGTACTTAATCTGTTCCAGGTGCATGTCTGTTAAGTGAAAAGTCCGTTATACGAAACGCATTTTCCCATAGAAGGACATGTTAAAACATATTATGCTGTGGAACAAATTAAATAACCTTACTGTACAAAAAAAAAAATGAAAATGGAGCAGTCACCAATTATGCTGTGTAGTGAGATGTTGNATCTTATCAAATGTTTATTTTTATACATTTCTTCCAAAACTCTATTATTATTTTTGGATTGTTCTATCATCTCTTCTATTCTGCTATCTGTTCAAAAAGTTAGCGTACATTTCTTCATTACGAAAAATGAATTTAGATCATGGTAAGTCTACTTATTAAATAATCAATTACTATTGTAGAGGGAAATATCTCATAAAACTGATAATTACTTTCCGTAAAATAGAAAATGTTAAGCAGTGTTGCTTTGGAGTCAACATAAACTATACAGATACATAGCCAAACGATCGAGTTAAATTTATCGATAAATTTAACTATGCTACACATAAGGATGTCTTGAAAAATCTAAAAAAAATCTATGCTATGCTATATATTGTAAGTAAGGTCTAAAAATATGACATTACTGAATATAAGTTGCAGACAAGTTGAGACGAATTACCCATTGCATTTTGTGGGTCTTTGTATGGTGTTACAATAATTTAATCATTTTAAAAGAGTCCTTCTACTATGAAGAAAAAAACTATTATTACAAATGAAATTAAAACCAAATCTATTTGTGCAGTTTGTATAATTTTTTCATTCTATACAATAGTCCTGATCAGTGGCTTAACCAGGGAGTAGGCCAAGGGGTCCTGGCACCCACAATGTAAAAGAAAAAGAAACACTAGAGCTTGCCGTGCGGGACAGTAACTTTTATACTTGTACTTCCGTACATGCTCGACTTTCTTTGAAGCCCATTCCAGATCGGTTTTGGAGTCTGAACGAATACCTTTTCTATAAATAGTAGTGACTGATCCCAACAGAAAAAGGCAGCCAAGATATGGTATTAGCCAAACTACCTTTCATACCAGCATACGGTTGAGTATGCGTGATCATTGTCCAAGCACCTCTTGGCATAAAGGATTAAAATTTGCTAAAATTTGCTAGAAATTTATATGAATTCAGAACAATCTTTGAAGAAATGACTGATTCTGTGTTGTACAAATGTCGAATGATAATCGATTGATTTACGAAAATTAAAAATAATTATTATTTGTAGAAAATATAATAATAATAATTTGTAATTTAAGATAAAATAAATATTTGTTATAAACTTAATAATAATATATTAGACAATTGTTTTAATATTGACTATAATAATAAATTTAAAAGATTTATGAACTTTTTCCTGTTTCAATGTGAAGAGTACACTTGTGAAATTATTAAATAAGTTAAGTTTTGTCTATACAGATTCGATATCATACTCATATAAAAACATTTAGAAAACTGATAATTTAGATCAATGTTCCTATTTTTGCAGTTTCAATTTCTTGTTAATAAAGTGCAATATAAAAATTATATGGGGAAAAAAGGTTATATTCAGGTTATAAACTTAACTGAAGTAAATTCTCTTCGGAGTAATATAGTTGCAATCGCTCTTGATACTGTGGCATTTTGAAATAATTCTATACAGTTTAGACTTTAAATTGCATCAGTGTCAATGCCGGACCAAGCAAACTCAGCACCCTAGGCAAATGACTTTATATACTCTTGGGGCGACGTCAATTTTTATTCAATATACAGCACGCAATATCGCGATCTTGAGACTACGGCGCTACTTTCAAAATGGCGACTCACGGATCAACATGTGAGAAAGGATTGTAATCAAAAACAATTATTTTTTTTATTATTTATTATAATTTATGCATGTACTTTCGCCATGCTGCCCCCCCCCGAATTCAACATCCTAGACCATCGCCTAGTTCGCCTATATGAACTAGGCAATGGCCCTGATCAGTGTTTTAACAATTTTAGTCTTTTTATGTCACATAAACCAAAACATTACTCTTACCATAGATAGAGCATTAATAATGTTTAAAATATAGATTGGTTCTCTTAATAGAGAACTGAAACATTCCTCAATAACCTGCATACAAAATTGCTCGGATGTCGGAGGGCCATTTTTTTAACATCTGCTTTAAGGATATCTCATTTTACAAGAAGTGCAGATAAATTTTCGTAGGAAACCATTAAGCAATAAAGAGTTATCGAGGAATGTTTGGATTCCTAGCAAGAAAATCATCCTGTATTCCTATGAGTGAATGTAAGATGACACCCTTCAGGGCACGGCTTGATGAACATCAGATATGATAAAGTTTATTAAAAAATTCTTCATTTTATAATCAATTTTTTCCAAATTTCTGCTTATCTTTGTTTTTTTAAAAGAAATGTAATAGTAATGTTAATGATTGATTCATTCATAGAAATCCAAAAACGAAGATATAGAATGGTATGAGATTCGAAAGTGCAATTATTTGCAAACTAGGTAGGTGACATTCCTATTTACACTAGGTTTTCTGAACAGAAAAGCCAATTTTTACAACACACCATTCACTTGATTCATTCCGCTTCTGTTATTCTTTCCTGCTTTAAAATTTTAAATTACTCAAAACTGATAACTGAAATTACATTCTTTAATACACATGCTCTATTTAAGTCTTTTGAGTTTTCTTCTACTTTAAAAGAAGATCTTGTCTCTAGTTGTTACTTACATTCAAAAACTAAGTGATTTCAATCTTATCAAATGTTTATTTTTATACATTTCTTCCAAAACTCTATTATTATTTTTGGATTGTTCTATCATCTCTTCTATTCTGCTATCTGTTCAAAAAGTTAGCGCACATTTCTTCATTACGAAAAATGAATTTAGATCATGGTAAGTCTACTTATTAAATAATCAATTACTATTGTAGAGGGAAATATCTCATAAAACTGATAATTACTTTCCGTAAAATAGAAAGTGTTAAGCAGTGTTGCTTTGGAGTCAACATAAACTATACAGATACATAGCCAAACGATCGAGTTAAATTTATCGATAAATTTAACTATGCTACACATAAGGATGTCTTGAAAAATCTAAAAAAAATCTATGCTATGCTATATATTGTAAGTAAGGTCTAAAAATATGACATTACTGAATATAAGTTGCAGACAAGTTGAGACGAATTACCCATTGCATTTTGTGGGTCTTTGTATGGTGTTACAATAATTTAATCATTTTAAAAGAGTCCTTCTACTATGAAGAAAAAAACTATTATTACAAATGAAATTAAAACCAAATCTATTTGTGCAGTTTGTAATTTTTTCATTCTATACAATAGTCCTGATCAGTGGCTTAACCAGGGAGTAGGCCAAGGGGTCCTGGCACCCACAATGTAAAAGGAAAAGAAACACTAGTATATTTTCCAGAAATATTTTCCTAATTAAAATTCATTTTTTTATTAATATTGTGGAGTGTGTTCTATTTCTATATTACTTATGAATTAGCGATCGCATAAGGTGAGAATTTTATCGAGTTTACGTTAAAAATTTTTTATCCATTTAACTTGTCTTCCTGAAGATTAAATCTCAAGCATGCCACTAGTCCAGATATCAATAACCCCGGGTGACATTTGCACCATGATATTAAGAATGTATCCAAGAATTCTTAATTTGAGAAACCGATGACCTGAATCAAGTATTTTTGGATACATTCTTAGTCCTAACATTTTGATTAATTAAAACTCTTGTTTTAATTAACTACACCAGTATAGTAAGTCCTATTTATAAATAAGGTTTATATGGATAATATAAAGACAAAATTTCAAATATTATGGGCAAAGAGAGAGAGAAAATTAATGGTTAAACTATGGTTTTGAAGCCATAAGTGGCTCTTCTAGACACTTACAGTGGCTGCCGTAAACCTACTTATACAATTTCTTTTCATAAACCTTAAACTTTATTTAAACAAAATTAAAGAAAATAAAATATTTTATTAACATTAAAAGCAAGTCTAGTTTAACATGACACCACGAGAAAATCTTAATTGACTTTTCTTTTATCCTTACAAATCGACAACGTATACTAACAATGAGAAACCGAGAGTGTCTTCCCTAGAATGGCCTAACGCAGCATTTTCTCAAATGTCTTGCTCATGCAACCCGATATATATCTTTGTAATGGTTCCACAACCCAATAATATAAAATATAATATAATTTATATTATATTATAAACTATATATATAAAATTTGCTATTTAATGTTGTTAAAAATTTTCAGTATCTAACAGATGCATCTATTGTTCTTAGAAAATATTTCATTAATACAAGTATTACAAATATTTCTGTGGAAGATAGTATCGTTTTACAACATATTAAAATTTTAATGCAACCCAATATTGGGCCACAATCCTTAGTTTGAGAAATGCTGATCTAACAGATGATAACACAAATTACAGTAGAAATACTTTAGGATGAAATTGTTAAGTTGTTTAATTATCACTTTATATCCATTATTTCATCATATTTATAAATCCTTCTGTGAATAACAGAATTTTAGCTTCACAGATATGGGGAAAAAACAGTTGCAAATATGCAATTAAAAGAATAGATGAATATGGAGCTTCTACTGTATGCTAAATCCTCAATTCAGTATTTTTTCATTCAACATACGAAGGGCATTAAAAAAAAAAGTTTCCAGAAAATAAGTAAAAAGACTTAAATGGAATGTATGTGATTTGCAGTTCAAACATCTTTCCACATGGCATCACCATCCTTCTAAGCCCTTCTGGTAGAAGTCAGCACTCTTCGATTCTAGCTGCCACACTAGAAAGCATTTCGCTCTATCTATTAAATGCCAGCAAATGCCCTTTTTCTTAAATTTCAGAATTAAAAAGTCTTACGGGGCTAAGTGCAAATACCCGATAAAACCAGTCTCAACGAGTTTATGTTCACATCAATTAATTATAAATATAGCATTCTGTTACAAATAATAACTGCTTAAATGCACCACACATTAATATTTCAAAATAATGTTTAGTTTGCTATAAAAATAATGTTTATATTGCTGTTTTTTTGTAAAATGATGAATTAGTTTATGCCAATAATGAAGAACTAATAAACAGTATACAGTTCCTATTAAAGAGATCAAAAAACCTCAAGTGTATAGACCCACCAGTGGCTAAGCGGTTCTGTTCTCTAAACACTGGGAGTTCGATCATGGGTTCACGCCTCACCAGAATGAGCTGGCCACGTGGAGTTTTCCAGTTTTCTCCATGTCTGTAATGCCTGAACAGAGGACTTCCCGGAAGGAATTCCCCCTAGGAAGATCGCCTAAGTATTGCATTGCCATAACTTAATAAAACAAACAAACTCAAGAATATAATTTAATAACCACAAAACAGAGGAGAAATAATTGAAACTTACTTACTGCATGTTAAGTGTTTGTAAAAATGGTGTCAAAATTCATGACGAAAGCATCAAAAAATCAGTTTAATAAATATTTTCATATGAGTATTGGTTATAAAATTTGTAAATAACTTACGATAATTTGAAAACATAATTAACTGTACTTTGCACCACACATTTCAATGATTAAAAAAAAAACAATTATACATTTCTAAATCAAATATAAAATAGTAAAAGTATTTAAGATAAACTGCATAAAATTTGAGAGAATTTTTAAAATGATGCAGTTATAATTAATTCATAATAAAATACAGAATGACCCCATACTAAGTAAAGCTGAATACAACATTGCCATAGTATACAGAATTTTTAAAATTTCATATAAAATTAAACATTTAATTCATAATAAATACAAACAAACTTTACGTCTAAAACAGTTTATACATATATATTTTTCGAAACTACAAGCAAATCAAACAAGGTTGGCAATCAAAGTTTAATTTCATTTAATGAATTTTCACTAAGACAAACATATCATAGACAATTCAAATTCGAGAATCTGGCAACTTCTGCAGCTTACCTGCCTTACTGTAAGATTATTTTCTCTAGTATTGAAATAAAACTGTATGATGTTAGCTAAAAGGACATAACCTACAAATCAAACTGGCTTTTACATCATTTAAATTATTAAATAATATTGGAAGTTATAGTAAATGACGTTTTTAATGTATGAAATACGTAGATATTTAACTGCATTGCGAGTGAGTAAGTGCGCATATGCAAGTGTTCCTACATAATATCAATCGCATTCAATAGCACAATACTATTGAAAATACTTGTTTTACAAAAGTAATCCAAAAAAATTTTAATTAGATATTTTCGTGTCATTACAGCAAACTGCTCGAAATAACTTTAAAATATCATCTTATAATTTTTGTTGATTTATACATTACATAACACTAAAATGAAATGCCTGTGTAAACAGCAGCAAAACATTGACACTTGAAATTAAATTAGAGCTAAAAATGCTTTAATAGTACAGGAGAGTTTATAAAAAAGGAAAGTTTAAGCATTTTCAAGTGCTTAATACTTGTCTATTTTTGAGTTGCTGTTCCAATACTTATCGAATACTTGAAAGTGCTTGGACCTTTTATTGTAAGGTCACCCGTTCCCTTTAAAACATCTCTCTTTTGTTATAACAGAAACAGCGGCAAAATTGGCTGTTTTTAATGGATAATCTTAAAAATAAACAAAAATTATCTCTCTACAAATCACAATTACTTAATTATACAGTTCGTCAGTTAAGACTTAACTTAATTTCCACCGGATATTAAAAATAATGGAAGACTATCCAAATGTGAAAGTCCAAATGTGAAAGCAATTGTATTCAATGTAATTTTGCAACTATCAATTTTAATCTCTAAATAAATTTAAAATATTAAATAAAACAACTTTCGAAACTTTGTTTTATTTAATAATTGATGCCATAAAATTCATTTGTTATAGATTTAATATATATTTTTTGATGATTTCATTAAAAGATTAAACTTATCATTGCGCAACCTTGATATATATACGTGTATACACACTTAAATCAATTAACAAATATGTAAAATAACAAAAATATATCTGTAAAACTTACTTTGGTTATCATCTTTATCATTATCACACATTTCCCTTACACCACTCAATGTTTCTGTAAATAACAAAATGATTTTTAAATAATTTTAATTAAAGTTGCCAATATTATTAACAACACTGAGAAGCATCGAAAGTCTAAATATCAAAAGTCCAGATTAGGCCAACAAAAAATAATATTAATCTACATAAATATTCGAAAATCCAAATGGGCCGGTCTCAGTTAGTCCAGATGTTTGACACCATAATTAGGGGGTTCTATAAATTATGTCCACATTTTCTTGAAATTTTTACCCTTAAAACCTTTATTACTTTATGAATGATAGATACCCTAGGTAAAAATGAAATATACAAGTAATTTTGAAATAAATACAGTGGTACCTTGACTTTCAAGCGTCCCAACTTACGATACGAGCCATCTCTCAGTCGATTTTTTGCTTTAAGTTGAGAGCTAAAATTCGGTTTACGAGCCAACTTCAGATACCCTCCGCTAGTTGGCACAGCCAACACCACAGCAAACCATAGATTAAAAAAATATAGAAAACTGCCGTAAATTTGTCATTTTCATTACTCTTCCAAACCTGACAGGCTAGTTTATAGAAGAACACGTAATCGAATGATGTAAGCATTAGTTCACTTCCGTGTTGTGTGCAGTGCTACATTCTCTCATTTCTCGAATTTTCCATGTTTTCTTTTTTATCTATGCAATGAATGCCGCAACATCTGCAAAACCAGTTTATTGCAGTACATTCTATTGTGTTTTTATAAATACATTTTTCTTATTTAAAAACATATAACAAAAAAAATGCAGTGTTTTGGGAATATGGAATAGATTAATGGCATTTCAATTGATTTCAATAGGGAAAATTGATTTCACATATAAAAAATCAATTTTTATATGTTACAGTATTAAGTACAATTTTTATATGAGTTACAGTAGAGCATCGATTATCTGAATTCCGATCAACAGTCACATCGGTTCACTGACTGCATTCTAGTCGGCAAATTCAAATGTCTGCTAGTGATGTGGCGCTACAATATTTGGCTGTGTCTTGGCTACTTTAATATTATTTTTGTTAAATTTTTGCATGTTTTAGCTGGCAACACTGGCTCGACCATGAAAGGGAGGCCAGTATTTAAACAAGTCTTAATTTTCTAATTCTGAATGGTTGTTTTGTGAGCAATAAAATAATTTAAAAATAATTTTTAACGATACAATAGCAACAATTATTATTTTAAAAAAAATTTTATTAGGCATAACATTGATGAAAATTCAATGCAAAGTAGGTTAATAGCAATATATTAATATTGAATACAATCGTACCCAGCAAAAATAAACAAATAACGTGACCACCACCTTATTGCTTGCTGAGGGAGTTTTATTAAAATCGAACGCTTTCGATCCACTTAACGGATCATCATCAGGATAGAATATACTAAAATGGAATACAACATAAATGGAACAATATGTTCAAAAATTCAAAAATATCAATAAACTGATAATATATCAATTAATAAAAATAAAAAATAATATACTAATATACTAATTATGTGGGGTATACTAATATACTATACTAATAATGTATTTTTTCATACTTTTCGGTTATCCGACCAACCCCAGTCCCCAATTGAACCGGTTAATCGATGCTCTGCTGTACAAGTTCCGTCACGGAATGAATTAAACTCTTAAGTCAATGCACCACTGTATAATAAAATGTATAAAATTTAATGAAATAAACAGATGTCCACTGAAGCTCAACCTGTCTCCTTCCCTTGTCTGACTTTGTCAGACATATCTTAATCTCGGTATTACAAATTTATTTGAAACACATTTGTAAAAAAATTCAGAAGTCATGCTACTGAAAATCCAAAGTAAGGAAAGACACTGTTCCCATTGTGTTTTCATTTGTTTTCAGTGGTACCATATCTGCATTCTACTTGTAGTCATGCAGTTTAGTCGTTTTTATTCAAAATTTCAATGCAATTATTAAGCAATATGCAATTAAAAGCTTATTCCTAACAGTTTGTTACAGTAGGTTCTCCAGTTATATGTGCACTGTACTTATTAAATGGCAGAAGTGAGTTAACTGTAGCTCATGACCTATCAGTGGCTGACAAATCCTAATTTGAGAAACACTGTAGTAGTATACATATTATAGTATAGGTCAAGTATTTATAAAATACAAAATAATTAGTCTTTGATTGTTTAAACAAGCAAATAAGGTTCAATAATTTAATAAATACTCATCCTGTGAGACTAAGCTTTTTAAAAAAGAATCTAGAAGAGATGATGATACATGAATTTACTTGGTAATAAATTATAATTAATCTTTAATGACAAACTTCATTGTTATGAATTATGTTAACTAACATTATCGAAGATTCAAATTAAAAAGTCAATATTCTGTTTTCCCTCACAAGCTTGAAATAAATCACACTTAAATGCCGTAGATAAAGAGCAGCTCAGGAAAAAAAAAAAAAAAAGACTACACATAGTTAAGACACACACCATACTAAATTTTTATATTTCAATTATTTCTAGACAAGAGTGAAATCATTACTATTTCGTAACCTTTTTACGTAGTCTCATAGAATTTAGATTCCTTATACCATATTATAAAACTAAATGTTTTAAAAACAAATAACAGCAGCTAATTACCATGACTGAGAATGAAGTTGGCCAGGTAGAGGTCTAGCTCACGGACGGAGACATTGATGTGGTAAGGGTTGACACATAAATTGGGGTGGAGGCACTCGGGTGACTTCTCCAGACGTTCTCCATCTGTACTTTCTAACGGTATAGCTTTAAACAAGATCACCATTACTAGATCTAAACGCCATACCTGGTTAAATAATAAAATCAATATATAAATACGTACAATAAATTTAATCTATAGATTGCTAATTACTAATAATATTGAAGTATATACAGGACGTTCCAGAAGAAAATTACAGCAATTTAAAACGGTACCAATATTAATTATTACCCCAAAAAGTACGCATTATACAGTTACTGTATAGAGTTTCATCTTCCAACTGCATCCAAAATGTTTTTTGTCTACTGCATCTAGGAAATTAAAACAAAAATGGCTACTCCACAACAACCTGTTTTGTGTTCTTCAATTCACAAGGTTGGAATCAGTTATCATTGCGCAACATGTAAACATGAATGACAAAGTAAAATTGTCTGAATCAATTTCAAAGAGATCCACCATGTAAGGCAATCATTCATGTTGCACAATGACCACCAATTCCAAGTTAGTGGACAGAAGAATATAAAATACCTTCTCTGCTTCACTTATAGTACTTCGTAGAGGCAGTAGACAAAACGAAGATGGGGAACGAAATTTGGACAGTTATTCTGTTGATTGGCATACAACACATACTTCTCAGGTAATTATTAAAATGATTAATTTAAAATGGCAGTATTCTTTTTGGAAGGACCTGTATAACTTTCCAAATTTTATACATGTACGGTACTTTCGTTACATATAAAATTCCCAATTACAGCAGAAACACGTTTTTCCGAATGAATGATTTCAATAAATCTGACGTTTTAACAATCCGCCTGCATAAAGAAGATTTAAAATTGAAAATTACTAGAAGAATAAGTAATATACTTTTAAATATATGAAAATCTTTTTAGTGGATAGAAATATATCCTGCACTTCTTGAATTTTAAAAACACCATCAAATTTTCGAACTGATTTTTTATGAATAAAAACTTAACGAAATTGACTGTTTTAAAGTACAGATGTATCTCTATTTCAGACAAGAAATACATCAGACAAGATGTATCTCTATTTCAGACAAGTAAATGAGTGAAATAGCATGTCATAGAATTGGCTGGCCAAACTTTGTCACAACAGGAGCCATACGTCGCCTATCAGAAATACAAGAGAGTCAGCTTCTCTGTTAAAACTGTATTTTGTATAATATTTTGTATAATGGATATGTACGTGGCTCTCTTATACGATTAATCAATCACTAGAGGCTATTGCATTTATCAAAATCACATTAATCAAATACAGTGGTACCTGGGTACTCAATCAAACAATCGCAACCCACTGGATAAAAAATTATTATTATTATTATTAACTGAAAAATTTGATTTTAACTTTAAATTTTGTCATCCGTAAAAAGTTTTCTATGATAAAATGACTACTGTAACTAATTTAAAAATAAAATGAAACCTTACAGCTGTCTGCCTTCATTAGACAAAATTATATTCAATCTAGTTCATTTGTGTTCCACATGAATTAAATGAAAAATTACGTTTATCCACTTAAAATGGCTGCAAAACTGTTTTAACAATACAGTAGAGTGTCGTTTATCCAAATCAATTGAGGACTGAGGTTGTTCGGATAACTTATTTTTCGGATAACCAATTATGTACGAAAAAATATATTAATTTATCCCGTGTTGAAATTTTTCTCTGTTGCATGTTGCTTCCCGTTGAATTTTTGTCAATGTTAAGCCAAATGAAGACTATTGTATCGTTAAAAATTATTTTTTTATTTTGTACAAACAAAATAAATATATTGAAAAATATAAAAACAATAAAAAATTATACTTCAGAAGTTAATTTAGTATCAAAAACGTAAAATATTGACATAGCCAAAGATTACAGCGCCACAGCACTGGCAAAAATTTAAATTTGTCGACTGGAATTCCTTCAGATAACCGACCTTCAGATAAACGACGCTCTACTGTACATGTCTGTGACACATTAAGATTTGTTGCGAGTTCACGAGTTGTTATTAGTTCATTTTTAACAATTCTTCCTGCAATTTCGCTTCGTCAACAGTGTGTGCATCCCATACATTTAGTATCCTTTAGTTCAAAATTTCCCGAACGAAACTTTTAAGTCCGTATTTCACATGTTTGAAGTTTAGGAATATCTTCCCCATATACATTGAGTAGTTTTTACTGTTTGTACAGCATTACATCCTTCATAAAACAAAAAGAATAATATACCTGATATGCATTTTATCTGCAGATATTTCAACGTAATTTTATGCAAACAAACTGTGAAGTAAAAGCTTTAAAATAAGCTATATGGGTTAATTGTAGCACTGACCAGAGATGGGTTATAGCCTACAACCCTCTAGCACGGTTATAACTGTAATGAATTTAGATCTTTAGTAAATTAAATTGCTCTTAATACAATATCCTTTGTGAAGATGGTAGGGAATTTTTTTTTAATATCCCATGTACAGTATCTGTTTGAGTGAAAAATATTAATTTGTAATAATGTAAAATTAACCAATAATTCATTGTTGTTTCTCACATCTCAAGAAAATAACAGTCTTATGACAGAGATAACCTTCTATTACAGGCCATTCGTCTGCTTCACTATTCAAAACATTAAAAAAACTACTGAAAAGAAGTTATGTTTTGAATTGAATGACGTTTTTTAATTAAAAAAACAACTTGTTAATTTTACAATTACTGTCCTGGCAATTTTATCAAATGTATTATAATAATGTATTTTGAAATTTTAGGCCAAATCTTACGTGCATGAAATAGAGAAATATGTTACATGATGACGACTGCAGCTCCTCATCATTGTCAAAATGTCTTCTTCAAAGAGTTTTTTTAAATCTGGAAACAAGGAATACTCTGACGGGACCTGATCTGGGCTGTAAGATGAGTATTTGAGCTGCTCAAAGCCACAGTCCCAAACGGCAGCTTGAGCAAATGCTACCATTCGGGATGGGTGCATTGTCATGCAATATGTTCCCTTCTCTCATTAAGTTTATTCATTATTTTTCATGCATCTCTGCACACAACTGATGTAATAACATTGAATAATATTTTTCATTTACAACAGTGTTTTTTTAATTTAAAGTCCACCATCAATACACTTTCACTGTTCCAAAAACGGTGGCCATGATCTTAGTTAATGGCAATACTTCAGCCTTTTTTGGAGCTCTCTCCCATGGTCTTCATTTTCCATTGATTCCATTTTGGAAAAGGGTCATAATACAGAACAATAGCTTTGTTCCCTGTACTAACAGATTTCAAAAAATATCAACTTCACCCATTTCATAGAGATCCAACGCCAACAACTCACTTTCTATACTTGTGCCATTGGACAACATAAAGAAGTTTGGGAACCCATCTTCAGCTGACTTTGGCATATACTTCCTGAGCATCTAGGCAAGAGCAAACATCTTATCTAATAGATCAATCATTGCTGCTATTTCTTTCACTTCCAACTGGCAATCCAAAAGAACCAGCTCTTCCACCACATCAATTTTTTCCAAGATTGCCACACTTACCGGACAAACCAAAACTCATATCATGTTCAAGGGATTCTTGTCACAATCAAAAACGTTTTGCCCATTCTTTGATGGTGGTATATGGTCATGAAGCTTCTCTAGACATTGGTTATTTTCATGAGTGCTTGGCCTTCTTTTGTAAGAAACTCGACAGCCTACACTCTAATTTAAAATTTGCTGTCATGTCACATACAGAGGTCCACTATAAATCACTTTTTAGTACTACAGCCACTAAATTTGCATCAAACACTAATAAGGTAATAATTTTTTATACATTTGTCTTGACATGTGTTTCAGTAATGTGCAATAGGTTAGGTCAAGAACTTATATAGCTAAGGAGTGCCATATGTATAGTATTAATTGAAGACCTTAGTGCAAAAAGGGCACAAGTCATACGTTATATAAATTGAGAAAAACACAAAATAAGATTTCAAAGTTGTCCTGAAATATTAATAATTACATTTTGGCAGGCTAAATTATATTAAACTAAAGAATAAGTCATAAAATGATCCAATACATCACGATTTTTCACTTTAATTGATCAATATAATGATCTTTTTTTAAAAATTAAGAAGTGCAGACTTGTAAACATTTTGAAATATTATGGTAAGAAGTATACAAGTCCTGATCTTGTACTTTTAAAAAATCATTTCCAAGTTAATAGGCACAAATCTGTAGACATAAAAATAAGTTTAAAGCTTTTCATAAGCAGTTTAAAAACAAAGCAATGAGTAGTTATGTTTAGTCATTCTCTTAGTTTCAGTGGTTGTCTGTTCCCTTTCCCCTTATCACCTGTTAGATTCTGATAGAACTGACATTTTGCTACCTCGTTATCAACATATTGAAGAAGCTTGATGATGAATAGTTCAGATTTCCTCATCGGCAAGCTTATCCTTACACTCATACCTGCAATCAGGTATCTCTCGTGAATCCTTCTCTATTGCTTATATAAATCACACATGGAGCACGAAAATTATTATTAAATACAATTTGTTAAAGATAATAATAATAATATTATTTCATAAAATAATACTGGTTGCATTAGTGTAAGGAACATTCATAAGGTATGTCACACATTTAAGGGAAGGAGATTTGAATGTTACGACATAATACATGCAGCAAATGGTAAAGTTTTATGAAAAAGAGGAAAGGGAATCAAAACTCATTTAAAATATGACATGTTTTACGGTTGTCTCCATATAGAATAGGTATTTAGCTGCAAAATATAACCCAGTATTGTAGTAGATTTTTCTGCTATAGTATCAAATAATAGCTTAATTTATTGATATGATGTACACTATAGCACTATACTTACATAATTTCAATGTTAATAACCTGTACATTAAAGAAATACAATATTTTAGTCAAAATAATAACAGGTATAATTGTAGTGATTATCACTAAGTATATGTAATGTCATCACTATATATTTCGTATTGTCGCGTATCGGGGTGTTTTGTAACTTTATTCCGTAAATATGTATCACATCTTGCGATGTGGTGGTGCGAGCTTTTGATTGGCCCGAGTTCTGACATATGTTACCACATCATGTATATGGTGCGGGTTATAAATGGAAGGGCCACGTGTATGAGTGTACCTTTTTTCTTCCGGATCGTGTCCAGTCTGCGACAGAAGAATCGAGTTGGAGTGCAGATAAAAATAGGAAGGAAGGAACAACCACGTGGAAGTGGAAATCAGCATAGCAAGAGAGACATCACACAGAGGGCTCAACTATCATCGTCCTTGTAAGAATATTGTACTAGTCCTAATCTAAAGGATCCCTGATTGTCGCATTGCGTAAGTTATAATTGATTGTTTTTTTTTGTTCTCTTGTCGGGATAGAAAGGGCAACGGAATTCCCATCTATATTTTTAAATGTAAATGAACCTCAGAATTATATCGTTCTCTGATTAAATCTGTTTTGTACCATATTAATTTGTACAGTCCTTATCAATCTTACCCTCACCTTCACACTGTCATATCTCGGTATGCTACAGAACTACATAATCAACAAAAGTAATCAGTGAAATATGAACATAATAGTTAATCATCCTTTCCAATCATAACCCATAATCTTATGAATACTTATGACATTGTTTATTAGTCTTTTTAGCATTCATTTTCCAATTACATTCATATCTTTTTCCCCTTTTATTTTCAATTACTCCCACGAAATCCGTGGATGCCACTCACTTCTTTATAGCAAGTTATAGCAAGTAATATGTGAGCCTGCAGTTTTTTAGGGGGATTTCATAATTAAAGTTAACTGTAATGTTTGGAAATGTAAACATCCTCTTAGAAAAAAATGGAGAATCAGATCGCAGGTCACCGGTCACATCAACACGTTAGTGGAAAAATTGACACCTAGTTGTCAAGAATTCACCATCATCGTCAAGAACAGACAATCAAGTGATCCCTTTCCCATGGCAATTATATAAAAGCAAGAGCTACTGAAAGCTTGAGAATTCGCACTTGGAAGTTATATTTGGTAATAGTGCCTTTCCGTCTCCTGGACCAACACTCAATGGACTTGATCCAGTCCTGGTAAAAACATTGACTCCCAATACTTCCATGTAGAACTGTATATTGCCGCATATAGCTCTTCACCCACATTGGAGGTAAATGTAAGCGGACTGTGAACTCTCTGAACAGAATTAGGCATAACTATCATAGCTCCGTCGGAATTATTACTTTTTAACCTCATTTAACCACATTTAGCCACATGTAACTTGTATCTAACTATCTGTAGCCTGTTGTATCTTTTAGTTAATCACATAATAAATGCTTTATTATTTTATTGAACCTGTTAACCTGTCTTTCTTGGCACAAGTACACCTATCGACTTACCAATGTACTCCCCACTCGTTTTTGCCCTCCTATTGCCAACCGACAACACCGAGATCGGGTTTTAAATTAACAACCCGTGCCGATTAAGTGGCAGTTAGGGAACAGTCCTGTGGCCCCGGCATGAATGTAAACATCATGTGATCTAAAGCTGCTGGTTAATTAGTACAGTACAATGACTTGCGCACTCCTGCATTTAATTTGCATTACAACCAAAAACTAACATACTGTCCGAATGAGACTTAAATACCTTTATCAACTGATTTTTTATTTTAAACATGGAGTTTATATGATTTTGATGTATCTGTATCAAAAAAGTACTTGTGAACTTTTTGCACTGCAAGATTTTCTGGAAACTTTAAATTTCAGCATCTGGCAATGCTGGCTATACAAAAAATCTTATAACTGGCAGCACAATTGCATGTTCACCAAGTTCTTAATAAGCTTCTACATCCAAACTATTTTCTCATCAGATTAGGCCAATATTTCCAAAAACTTTTTGTGATCAAAATTTCCTGTTCTACAGTTTAATAATCTTATTCGCTATTACGATATTATGGGATCGAGGCTGCGTATGCAATCGGACATTGCTCGAATGAATGTTATACACTGCCGACAGCTGTATTTTTTTATACTATTTTAGTGTGATAACTGAATTAAACCTCGACTTGTGACACAAGATACATGAGAAAACAGTCTGATTAGCAATGGTTTGATTAATGACAGTTGTTAAGAAACTAATTAGATCATAAAAGTATGATGTGTACGTGTACACGTATGCACAAAAAGAAGAATAAATTTCGACACCATTCTGCACACTTGATAGAAACAGACTATTTAAATAGATTTTAAAGTTCTCTATAAAGAAAAAAATGTGTTAAGTTAATCTAGACAATTGGCATATTGTCAACAAAGCATATTGTTTAGACAGGTTTAGAGACAGTGTCTAGTCTGCACTGTTACTCTAATTAGACCTCTACCACCTTATTGTACCTGAGAGATGGAATTAAATTTTTAGCTGAAAGGTCTAAAGCTTTTACACTGGAGCAATTCAATCTATTTTTAGATTAGATTTTAAAATAAGCTAATCCCATCCTCTGAACAGATTAAGACAAAACCTAATGATACTTGATTTTTAATCTGATATTAATTCTAAGGTTAACCGATGTAATTACGTACAAAATATGTAATTAAAAGAGCTAGATACCTTAATTTCTGCTCGGTTCGAGATTTTGAATTTGTTTTTTTTTTCTAATTACGAAACAAAACACTTACTTTGTCAGCTTGTCGGAGACAATCAATGCGTCTCATTTTCCCTTTTTGATCTGGATTACTTAAGACACATGTTGCTCTCTTTTTTCCTGTAATACCAAGCACAAAATCTTCTCTATATTCTTGAGTAATATCTTTCCTTAATTTACCTAGCAAGCGTGATGCCCATTTCTGTTTAACTTCCAATCTTTCAGTCTAATAAAATTAAAATTCAACAACTAAATTTTTTTCGGCAGTCTGCAAACCCGATTAATGCTCAGTAGGTTTGCGAAAATTTACCAAAAATTAAAATCTTGAAAACACAAATAAACATTATTTTGATAATTTTAAAGTAAAATTACTTACCTCTAATTCTTCTTTACACCTTCTTTCCTCGTCTAAGCTCATTCGTTTCTCATGTTTCTTAAAATATTTTCGTTTTGCAGCTTGTAAATTAAACCATGTGTAAGAAAAGGCCTTGACGTGAGGCAGAAGGGCCTCAATAAATGGATGGAATTCATCCTAAGTAAAAATACAAAATTTTAAATATTTTAAAACTGTTCAAATTTTTATTTAAAGTGGAATTTGTTAGCCAATCATTTATCTGTATCTTTTAAAAATATAGTAATAATAATAATACCAACAATCAAACAAAAAGTTCACTTGCGAGAAGTAGATTTGCTGACATTGTGAGCTAGTTTGTTACTGCTTTGTTGTGTCATGAGAAATACTTAAATCAACAACATTTATTCACTATAGACTTTAGTAATTACATTCAAAATTCCTTGCCAATGTTGCTAAGTCTATTCTTTGCAAGCAAACTTCTCATTTGATTACCATATATATGTTACGTAGATCATCAGCAATGAACACCGACTCAAATATTTAAAATCTGTAGTGTCAATGTGAATAGTATTGTAAATTCATTTGGTCGCACAATGCTTTCTGTAATTAGTCATTATGAACATAAAGTTTTTACTAAACAATAATTACTTTATGTTAAGATCTATGGTGAAAAGAATTTTGTTGCAATTGACAATGAAAATCTCTACTTACATGTAATTAATTTAACTTTTCTTTTTAATAAAAATTTAGTGAAAGTATGCTTTTGCCAGTGGCAGATTACTAATGTGAAGAGTGTGCAAGCGTACAGGGCTCCCAATTTAATGAACTCTAGGTCCTAGCAATGTCCCACGTAACTTATTTTCTGCTAAAATAAATGCCTCAATAAAAGCATAAAGTATTTTTACTTTATCTGTCTAATTTGACATTCTGTCATCTGTAGTTTCTACCCTTCAAGTTTCGTCTGCTGTCTTCCCTACATGTTGGCTGCAAGTTGTGTAAAACCCAAAGGTCAGCCACATCTATTCTGTAAAGAATGTCTTGTTTTACATTTAAATAGATCTAATATCCGTAGTTTTATGTTGGACAGTGTCCCTCACCATCTGGCTGCTCTACTGTGAGCCCTTGCTTAAAAATGAGGAAGAAAAAAATGTCTCTAGTGCTCCACAAAAAACTTGTTGGAAGTCTTGCCCCTTTTCACCTTTTCAAGAAATCCAATAATAGCGTTGCTTAAAAACTGCATACGTGTAAAGGCCGGTTTACACAATATGACTACCTTTGGCATTTTGTAGTCTCTTGAAAGCACAATACATAAAGATTTTCTTTGTTTGAATAAACTTTTCAAACCAAAGTTGCTAATAAGTCACAAGTCACAATGGTGTTGTAGAAAATCTAATCCAACAGATTTTTCTCATTGTCATATCATAGAACCAATCTGACAAAATAAGAACAGTGTTATATCATGTTCTTACCATATTTGAGAAAAACAAATGCTCTCATTCAGGTTTGCGAGTTAGAGTATTCCAGTGCATCATGTAAACATCAGAATCACCAACAAATCTTGTAGAATATACTTTTTGGTGTGAGAAAATGTCAGTGGTAGTCATATTGTGTAATCTGATCTTAAAAATGGGTTCATGCTTTGGCCCACTAGACCAACGGTCGCCAATCAGTGGTCCACAGACCACCAATGGTCTGCAAGAAAACTTTCGTGGTCCTTGGAGAAATTTGGACATCGATCGACTCGAGGTTATGCAAAGTAATACGAAAGAAATGCAAAATGATTGGTTGCTTTTTCTCATTCATTGGGACTTTTTTATTCAAATCTAAAACCGAATATGAAATGACTTATGAACAAATAATGTGAATGCAATTACATTCCTTGGAAGAGAGCCAAGAATCCCATAAACTTATTTCGAACAAGCAACAACAAACTTCACACTAAATTTGTTATAATTAAACAAGTGAATTTCATATTAATAAAGTAAAATGGGACTTTTATGATCATTATTCTATAGACGTTTGCATCGTTTAAAAAAATTCACGATAGTGATCTGCAGGATTCAAAATTGTGAGTTTAGTGGTCCGTGAGGTCAGAAATGTTGGCGACTGCTGCACTAGACCAATCGGACTGATTCTATGCCACATTTTCATAACCATTGACATTTTAAAAATGTGGCGTGGAATCAGTCAATTTTCTACTCCTTCAGTTTCATGCACATTATCCCGAAACTCCTTAATCCATCACTGATCTTTCACAAAATATTGATAATAAAAAGCATTTATCATCACACAATCATGTAACTGATTGAATAGCTTTATTGTGAATTGAAATATGTAAAGTGGGTACAATGAAATATCAAATGAACTTCATTTATGCGATACATTCTGACAGTGGTTTTCCAGTATAATTGCATGATTGAAGTGCTTTATATTATCTGAATCTCATTTTTTTTCTACTCTGCTGTATGGGCACTAGGAGATCCTTTTAGCCATACCCATCATGGATTCAACTGGGTTGACGGAGTAGGGACTAACATATCTGAGAGAAACTGTCCAAATTCAATTCCCAGTTCCTCGGAATCTAGCATCTTAACCTCTTCGGCCAACACACTTTTCTACCGGGATTGACAAGATATCACTTGATGAAACATTTTGAGATTATTATATCTCATCATCAGCTCTACACCTAATAACTTTAAAATCAAATATAGGTTCATAGAACAACTAACAGTCAAACAAAAGCATTTAAAGGAATGCTTAATATCATCTTTTGACAATTTAGTAATATAATTTACATTAGTTTAATGGATACGTCTTGAGTTATTTACACCATTTATAAGCAAAAAATTAAATTCTGGATTTGTTTATGAACAATAACAATATCTTACTTTTCAAGTCTTATTAAAATTCAAATAGATTCAGTTAATGAACAAATTGTATATTACTATAATAAAAACCCACATTTTTTTGTCACTTTGTCCACATCGTGGCCACTCAGTACCGCTAGTAACGTTCCTCGGAACTTTGTACTTTGTGTCGTCGCTGTGGTCATCTGCTACCATCCCTGCAAACTAACCGAGGACAGAATTTTTATGAAGAATGTGGTGTACAAGGAAATTATCACAATGGATAGGTTTGAAGTTTAATTCATTAAGTTTTGTTCTTGCATTTAAATGTAAAAAAATAAGCTAAGTAATTTGTCAATTTTTTATCTAACACTTGCATTAGGAGAACCTATTTTATTACATAACTGACTTAACTCTAACAGACACCCCTTACCCGTATAATGTTCGTAATCTCGGTAAGAGTGACTCGCAACCCTTAGGGAGACGTAAATACAATGTGGCTAGGACTTAATACAACTTCCTGTTGGATTGTCAGAAGAACAATGTATTTCCTACATCAATCTACCAGATACATCTCCCTAAGGGTTGCAAGTCACTTTTGTAGAAATTATGAATATTATGCTTGAGAAAGACAGTTCAAACGTCAAGAAAAGCTTGTAATCTTCATAAAATATAAAATTGAAAAAATATATATATATATATATATATATATTTATTTATTTATTTATTTATTTATTATATATATTTATTTTACTCCAAACATTTGAAAAATTTTGGTGCATTCCAATTTACAATTTTGAACAGCCTGATGGCATATGCCAGCGGTTGGTTTTAGTAACATGTATCGGATTTTCTTAGAGTCATTTAACCCAAAATAGTTTTGTGTAAGAGCAAAACAATTCATTAAATTTACATTAAATTATTTACTGGGACTATCAAAGCTTTGATTGGCATACTTAGTTATTGTGTAATGATTTTATAGTGCTGTTGAGTGTAAAGCACTGTATATAATATTCTATATTAACAAGTTTTTAAATACATATCAAAAGTAAAATGATGTCTTTATGGTACAAAAACATATTTTGGAGTACTTTCAATAATAAAACAAATCATGCAAAGTGCTCTTTATATATACAGGTAACCCTCATATAACATGGCACTTCTATAGCATGAATTCACTCTAATACGGTTAGAGAATTGGGAACATCTTCATATAACACAATGCTTTTATAGCACGGGTTCACTCTAACACAGTTCAGGAATTGGGTAAACCATCATACAACATGAAATGTAATAAAGGGGTGTTCTTTTATACCTCCGCATGAGCATTCTAATTGTTTTCGTGGCTAATTTGAATGCTCTTTCAACAAATAATCCATTTATTGGTTAAATTTTACAATTAGGACCCTTCTTTTGCCTCTAAAAGCTCATTTTAGAATTATAGATTCCTCCATCACGAGACTATCGATAGTGCAGGCGCCGCCATCTTTCTTTCATCATCGTTCCTAAATGCCTAAAAAACAGCAGCGCACTCCCGTTGCAGAGTGACCACTATTAACGAAAGCACCCAAAAACTGTTACCAGTTGATGATGCTCATGTTGAGATCATCATATTGGATGAATAATCCTCTGGTAAAATATTTACTTAAGTAATAAATAAGTATTTTACTTATGAAAAACATGAATAATAAATCCGATTTAAATAAGGATTTAACAGAACATTTTTTAATTTTTAGAACCTAACTCCCTTTTCGCACTAGTTCTTTGTTTCGTATAACATGGATTCGCATAACACAGCAATTTTTTGGAACATAATTCCCGTGTTATACAGGAGTTACCTGTATTTCTGTTTTATACTCGTTTTATTTTTATCATCATAACAACAGTATTTTTTCTATTTGATTTCTTTTGGCGAATGCGTAGATATATTGAATTTTAACTTGTTTATACATTATGTAATGTTCAATATCAGTATTCAATTTACATTTGCTTAATAACAAACATTCCATTTTCAAATAATTATAAATTTCAAGCTGATGATAATCTACAATAGATCAAAAATATTTCTGATGTAATAAACAAATTTGAATTCCCAAAGATAGTTAAAATAAGAATCATAAACTGAAGTGCCACTGAATTAGGGATGGGAGACGGTATGCAAATTCTGTATCGCTGCTCCTGCATTTGCATGCATATATGGACAACTCTGTAATAATATATAATAAGAGAGAGCTTTTCCTTCTCCGAATATTTGTTTTGAGAAGCATAATGGGGAAAGTGGTTTACATGCACTTGATTGTGATCATTTATTGAGCACCTACTATACGAACTGCTCGATATCTAATTATTATAGAATTAAGACCTTTTTGTACAATTGCTTACAGAGTGTTTCAGGAATGTGTGAATGATATAAAAAAAACAAGCAACAAGGCAAAGTGCCAAGAGCCACTAGCCTTGAATTTGAGCCTGGGTTTTAGTAGATAACCCATATTTTAAGAACCCATTGGGGTCAGATATCTCAAAATCATCTACAGATACAAAACGGCATTCTTCGTCAACTAAGTTGAACATCCCAACAATGTGAGAGCAGTAGATTTATTTTTCCTTAATCAAAAATGACAATATGAATAATAAAAAAGTACATTATACTTCCATGTTTTCTATACACCCCTAGTTAAGATGTCAAAGTATCTGCAGGCGGTTTGCTCTACTGTGATTGAAATGGTTGCAATTGCCAATTTACTAGATTAGAACATCACTGTCCCTATTGTGACCTTTGACAAGATTTAAAAAAAATTAAAAAAAAAATCATGTTTGCAAGGAATATGAAAGTTGATGGTAAAAAAGAATGCTCAAACTGGATGACAAATAAATCACACTATAGTAAACACAATCCCAGAAAAATAAAAATTCGAAATTCCATTAAAAAACAAACAAATCCAATGTCTGTTAAAAATGGAACGCATTGGAGTGCCTGCTTTAACAGCATAAAAAACAGAATAAAACGCCATGCATAAGTATGGGCATATGTAAGAGGTCATTCAACAACTAAAAAAACTACAGCTCAGGTTTGTAAAGGACCTGTCAAGCTGAAAATGCAAAAAGTTCCTCCTTCAGATTTTTAAAGTAAGCATAAACAGCATGTGTATCAATCTCTAAAACTTCTAAATATCTAAGCTGTTCAGTTTGGCACATTGCTATTAGGATGTTAGTTTGTTGTAAGTGAGCCTCTATATTCAGGTCAGCTGCATATATTGACAGGGCTGTAGAGAGCCTTGATTGCCATATGTCAGTGGTATGCTCTTGCAGTCACTTTTCCACCGATCTTTTTGTGAAGCCTATATACACCTATATACGTAAAGTTCCTATCAAATCTCCTGTCTTTCAAAAGGCATGCAGTACACACCTGAAAGCTTATGGGGTTGGACAAGTGCTTTGCATTCCTAAAGAGAGAGAAAGTAGTAGAACATCTCCTATAAGTAATATTTATGTCCCTTTTTCTGGCTGTTATATTAAATACTAACCTAAGGAAGGGGTAAAAGGTCATCACACAATGCTCCTCTCTAATCTGGCAATCATTACATAGCCCATTTTAGCTCTTCTGATGGTTCAGGGGAGGTCAAGAACAACCTTAGCAGCTATCCTATGCACTAATGATGCATTATATTCATGGGCTATGGCTAAGCTTTCTACCTGCACCAACTTGTCATCATGTAACCAAGGTGAGGAAGAACTCACGAGTATATGCACATGTAATGAGGGCTCTATAAGCAGTAATTTTATATAGGTACGGATTACATGATTCAGCCAAGTTGTAGCACAGAACGAAAGTTGGATTATGATAGACAGAGGTCACAATATCCACCCCTTGTGCATGGAGGTTGATATCGAAGAAATGCACTTCATCCTTGTTTGCTTGATCCAGCTCAAGTAGTAACCCGTACGGATTAAAAGAACAGTTAATATCCTTCAAATTCAAATTACAGCAACGGCAAACCAGCATTGGAATAAAATCGAAATAGAACTAAAACGGAGAATTTAAATGGAGAAAGATGAGCGTCGGCACCGAACGTGCATCTTTCTCCGTTTAAATTCTCCGTTTTAGTTCTATTTCGATTTTAACCCGTACGGATTATGATTGATAGAAATGCCCTTAAATCAGGAACCGCCTTCCATAAAATAAGGATATCATCCACATATCTCCTGTATAAAAGAACACTGGAGTGAAACATGGGAGGACCTTTTCTTCTAACTGGCAAATCACTATTTCACACAGGTCTCCTGAAATTAGGCTACCCATCAAGACCTTACCATTGAGATTGGTGGAATGCCACATCTAATTTGCTACAACATTCTTTTATACAGGAGATATTTGGATGATATTTTCATTTTATGGAAGGAGGTCCCTAATTTAAAGACATTTCTTGATTCCATCAATTGCAACTCAGATGGGCTAATAGTATCAAGCAACACTGGTAAAACCGACAGCCAAAAAAGTATTACACGCTGCACTATCTTGTGCACTGTTTTATTCATGATGTTATGCAGTACTTTCCTACTATTAACTATAACAAAAACAAAGCTATCTAAGAAAGCATTCGTTTAACAAATTATTAAAATTTTGTCACTAAGTAAAGGTTATTTATTGTTATTATAAACAAAAATACTATGCAAATCCATATTGCAGACTTTCTCAATAAAGCCTCATATCACAAACTCTGAGTATTGATCCTGCTCTGCCAAATGACACCAGAGTACAAAGAGACTATCTTAATCATTGGCAGTCAGGAACCCAGCAATCACTGTGGTGTCTGAACAATAACAGTCAGACTGAGTTATATGATTGGGACATGTTTGAGCTTGATTATTGGTGAAATTAAACAGAATATTATTCCCATTGTCATTGGTTACTTTTTGCAACTTACTGCAAGTACTTAAGAAGAATGTAGTACTTCAAACTTTAAAACAAATGACTTGGACTGGATGGCCAGATAATGTCAAGCAAGTTCCAGATTCAATTACGAAATATTAAACATTTAGAGATGAACTATCTATATATGATGGTTTGATATTTAAAAGCAGTCATCTAATTTTGCTCTTAGTTTATGCAATATATTTAATATTAATTCATCAGGGTCATTTGGGAGTCACTTTGGTTCTTACAACATGCTTGATAAATTATCTATTGGTATGCTATGACCAAAGATATATGAGTTCATACGATACTGTGTTCGGTAGCAAACTGCTAGGTCACCAAATAGTGAACCAATATTCACAAAATCTCTCTCAAATTACCCATTGCAACATGTAGCTACTGATTTGTTTTTTACTTTAATTTCAAAACCTATCTATTTATTGTGGATAACTACTCAGGTTTCTTAAAAATCCAAAAATTAACTCATGCTACTTCTGTAGCTGTAATTAAAGTATCAAAAACTTTGTTTGCCACTTATGGAATCCCTGACATTTGAAATCAAATAATGGTCTGCAGTTTACATCTCAGCTGTTTTGCAGTTTGGCAAAAAGCTGGTGTTTAATCATCCACATCACATTATCTGAAGTCTAATGAACTAGTAAAAAGGGGTGTTAAGAAAGCAAAATCACTTCTGAAACATTGCACTAAGGATAGTACTTATGTTTACCTTGCTTTATTAAACTGGTGTAATACATCATCATTCCAGGGATTATAATTGCCAACATGAGCTCTGTTAGGTCAGCCAACATGTTCACTGATTCCACTGCATGAAAAGCTTAGTCTAGAAACATAGTGGTGGAATACGACAAGAGACTGAAACCAATATACAAAGAAATTATAATGGAAGAACGAAGCTGGCATACAAAAGGGGAAGTACTATGTATCAAATGCTGAAAAATGATAAAGATATAGATAGGACCAGAGCTCCTGGAATTTATAGAATACCATTAAAGGATGACAGATTTGACAAGGATTTAATTTACACAAATAAATCTCTTAGAAGCAGGATTAAAGAACACAAATATGATATTGAAAGAGAAAAACAAACAATTGAATCTAAATTGGAGCAATCAGCATTAATTAGAGAAGTAACTAAATTTTTAGAGATGTTAGAGATATTTAAAACAGCCTTGAAGAGTGAGTGCATTAATATACAAGACGCAGATTCATTATCATGTGCTTGAAAAGCTTTTTATAATTGAAAATTTTGAATCCAGTTCCGAATGTAGAATGCTATAGAACGAGCATTATAAATGGAACAAACAACTGACTTGACGCAGGGCACTCAAAATGCTTGAAAACGTTCGTTGTTTGTTTTTTAATTAAAAGTAATACTAGAATTAAGCAAATACCGATGTGATTAAATCTGATTTAAATTCCATATATCTGTCAATAGTCTATTCAGTTCTTCTTTCATCTCTGTATTGTTTACTGGATCTTGGCTGTTCATAGTATTCTTAGTACTTGATTGCTTGTTGTTCTCTACTTCGGTAGTCACCATTAACTATATTATAGTTAATTTTTTGTATTTTCTATGGAGTTGTAAGCATATGTAAAATACAAATAACTATTAAATGTGTTCTGTAATTTCTTATTATGTATAGTAAGGTAACACTACATAAGGACTGAAAAGGAGTATATGGCCCAAAATGCAGAGTTTGGATTGGCAAGAGTGCACTGTATATAGAATGTTTGAAATTCTCCAAAATTATACGATCATCAAAACAATATTTAATAAACTATGCTCGTGCGATACATTGATAACAGTTTCTAAAAAGAAATACAGTCGACCCCCCTATAACACTTTTGATAATTCCGTTTTATATAAATTCCATGTTGTACGAGTCTCTTAGATTTTACAAATACGTGAGCCGTTCACAGCCTGGCACACGTATTTGTAAAATCTAAGTGACTCGTACAACATGGAATTCATATTAAACGGAATTATCAACAGCGTTATAGGGGGATTTACTGTAAAATATCAATTTATTTTATCCGTGAAAAGTTTAGCAATTATTTTTATAAAAATTGATGAAGTAATCTTAAAAAACCATCATCTGGCCAAACTGTCTCAGCAAACAGAATTTATTTATTATTATTTCACAATAATTTTATCCGAATTTCGCAATTATGGATTGGGTTATAATATTAATTCATCCGGTTACTTCATAAATTTAAAAGAATATATTTTTCTAAATGGACTAATTATTTTTATCTGAATCTTGTTTTATAAGTTTCACTCAATTCTTTTAACATTGTGCATATATCAGTCTTAAAAGTTTATATAAAGAGGTAAAATCATTTCTATCAACCGTCAAGGTCAAAAGATGATTCACAAAAACCAGTCATTTAGACTGAGTATTGTTTTACTTTTGTCATCTTATGCAACAGGTTTTAAATATAAACATATTGTACAGAATTTATTACATGTTTTAAACAGCTGTAATATAATTAACAACATGCAAGTCTTTGAGTATCTAAATACTTATTAGCAAATCTTGTATAAAATAAACACTTTTATTTCATTCATTAATTGTGTTTACTTAAATTTTAATAAGATTTCAAAAGAAAAGTATTGCTATTTGTATCATAAACATATTCCAAATTTAATTTCTTGCTGATAAGAAGCTTAAGTAACTCAAAACATATCTATTAACCTGATGTAAATTATATTACCAGATTGTCAAAAGATGGCATTCAGTTTATTACTTGATAGTTGGATAATAACAAATGTAGAAAATGAACCAATTTTCTGTCGATTAAGCTAACTTGATAATTAAAAGCAGAAGTGCAAGTGATACTGTAAATAATCGTGCTTAACCGACGTTAAAAAACATGTATTTGTTAAAAACCGAGTACTTTCAAAGCCTTCGTCATCAGGCAAAATCAAACAAAGCTTAAACATAAAACATCTTTACACTTGGGCATTATATTTTCGTTGAGAATTTCACATATATCGCATTTTCATTAGATCGTTTATTGTCTATTCAATATTCCAATGTTGTGCTGTAACTGAATTTAAAAAAGAAATGTTACTTTTAAGTTTAAAGTTTATGTTTGATTTTGCCCTATGACGAAGGCCACCGTCGGAAGCGCTCACAATTTTTAACAAAATACACGTTTTTTTCTTAACCGGTTAAGTGCGATTTCTCTCCCATATGAAACCTTACCGGCGTAAAGTGAATATTGTTTTTTGTTGGATAATGTCAATGTTAGCCAAATTTTTGTAAGTAATTTGATTATAAACATAAGTTTGCTCTAAGATAAATCCACAACAGAAGCTGGACCCTTTAAGAAGTAACAAATTACTTTTTATATTTGAATTTCCTTGATTTAAGAAACGAAAAACTATTGTTATCTTGATGTTTTTATTGCTGTTATGTGTCAAGACTTACATGCATAAATTCTGTATTAACTTTTGAATTTTTCATTCCGAGTGTGGCATTTAGTGATATACCTTCAAAGAAGTATAATTTTATTCCTCTTATGCAAATATAAAAAAAAACTGTTTATACAAAAATATAAATCTCATTTATAATCAATAATAATAATAATTAAATATAAAACTAATTAGATAAAAATTAACATTTTCTTAAGCTAATTAACCTGAAAAAAAATTGTTGTTATATGATCATACAACAAATATTTATACATTTAAAAATAATATGAAATCAAAAATGTTACTTACAAAACATGCTTATTTAGTTGTAGTAGTGGCAATATTTTACAAATAAATAAAATGCTATAAAATATGATCAGACAAAGAATAAATGCAGAATAATGAAATTTTGCAATTATATTATATATATAAAACAGAAGCATGCTGTATGGTGTAGAGCAGTGGTTCTCAATTAGTTTTTCCTGTGTACCACTTCAAGAAAGAGCTCAAACTCGCATACCCTTATAGCAGAAATTCATATTAATCCATACTAATAGAATTACCTTTGAATTTATAATGTCTGTCTGTCACGTTTTCACATCTAAACCACTGAACAGGTTTTAATAAAATTTGGCACAGAGATAGCTTACATGTTGGAGATGGACATGGGCTACATTTTACTGCCAGAAAATATCTTAGGGTGTAACTATGCAGACGCAAATTTAGAGCGAGCGAGAGGTTGCGAGCGATTTAGTTTTCGCAAAGGAAAACCATGCACAAACGAGAAGCAAGAAATAACGCTAGCAAGAGTAAATTTCTGGTTCTAGCACATATCTGACAGGTTTTGATATTTATTGCGTCTCACCTCTTCTGGCCACATATTCTCACTCGCTCGCATCTGCATAGTTGCACCCTTACTCCCACGAGAAAATTTGATATAATGTGGGCAAAACTATGGGTAGACAGCTAGTGATAAGTAGAATAAGTTTTCTTTTTTTTTTTTTTACATTTATTACCTTTAAAATACAATTCTAATAATAATAATGAAAATAACATAAGGTTATTTAATTTTAATGCGAAAAATGTGCACGATTTTCTTTACACAACTTTGTAAAATCTGGTTGTTTTTGGTCAGCTTCAGTCTCAAGTCGTCTTCGAGTCGAAGTTGGTGATGATGTTTAGTTTTCACGTTTGTCATGGCCAAAAATCCACTCTCGCAGAAGTATGTTGTGCAAAATGGTAGTAAATATTTTATTGCCGCTTCGCTGACATGATGATAATGATAATTGTACAATTAACACAATTTGTGTTAATTGTACAATTTTTGTTTCTTGCGTAAGAATTTCATTTAGGTATTGTCACAAATGCATTTTTTTGATGAAATTGAGAATATTTTTAGTTATAAATAAACGAATTTGTGCATTCAACATCATGTTGTAAATTGCTGAATTTTTGATGGTCCACCCATTATTTTTTTGATTGCTTCATCTCATGCATTTAAATTTTAGATTGCGCACTAATTGGGAACCATTGGTGTAGAGGAAAATTCCAGTGGGGAAATGTCCCAGCAATGCAACAGCATGACTGGAGAGGGTCTCCATTTTTTTTTCCTGTCTTTGTGACCTGTATGTCCAATCCAATTTTTTGTTATAATGTTTCTTGAGTTTACATTCTAGCTTGAGAGCCATATTTACGAGTAAAACCCAAGGTTTATGCATGACATAAAATGTTAACTCAAAAAATAATACAACAAAAAAATTGAACTGGATATATAGGTCACAAAGACTGAAGAAAGAAGAGACCCATTGCGCCGTTGATTGCTGAAAACGACATTTCCCCACTGAACTTTTTCCTATATACCATATAGCATAGTCCCATGTTTACACTAGAAATAACCAATCATAATCCAGAGCAATCTCCCCTTACATTGAAAACCTCATTACTGGAATGAACGAGTGTATACAAAATCTACTGTATTTTTGTAGATTATCCAGCATGTCGGTCTATCCACGGAAACCATGAAATCTGATATTTCTATATTGTATAATCCGGCATGCTGGTTTATCCTGGCGAAATTCCGGCATGCCAGTTTAAGTGAGGTTACTCCAGAGAGCGCACAAAACTCTCAGACATCAGTTTTTACTGTAAAATTGCAAAACTCTCAGCATTACATCAAAAATTACAATTATATGTTTAATTTCTGCATTTTATCTTCTTTCTACAATGTAAAATATTCATGGAATGCCAGAAAGTGCTTTTCTGTACTTATTTTATTTTGATCCAAAAATGCAAAAATAAACTTATCAAATTTCAGAAACTTGCTGTAAATTATCTCAACTTAACATATGCTGTGTTTTGTAGCTCTGCTATAGTTTTGTTAGATATGATCAATTTTATTTTTTAGTCGAAGTTTAGCCGGCATGCTGGTCTCCCGATTATATGCGGCATGCTGGTCAGTCAACAAAAATACGGCATGAAACAGAAGTTCATAAGACGAATTTGTATAATCAAATAGTACTGATGTGGGAAAAGATATTGCTCTTGTTTTGCTGCTGAATTCTTTTTACTTTCATAGAATGGTACAGGATTCGATTATTATATCAGAAATACAGCAGAGTGGCAATTATATGAATTAATCAGGGACGGGGTTGCTCAGAAAATCGATTTTTCGGATAACCGATTATGTATGAAAAAATATATTGACCTATTCCATGTTGAAATTCTTTCAAATCCTGGCACGTCCTTAAGTACCCTCTCGTGGTTGTGCCAGTGCTGCCAGCTAAAACACGCACACCAACAAAAATGATATTAGAGTAGCCCAAGACATAATCAAAGATTTCAGCACCACAACACTAGCGGGAATTTAAATTTACCAACTGGAAAGCTTTTGGTTAATTGATGTTTCGGTTGATCGATATTCGGATAATCGATGCTTTATTGTATTTTCAAACATGTAAATCTGACACTACATGCTTTTCACATTAATTTGGAAATTATTTCATTGGAAAACAGATGTTAGACTCCAAAATTTGAGTGCTTCTGGTAAAGTCATAATTTCTTTAAAAAATAAATTTAAACAGAAATCAACAATACAAAGCAAGAACAATTTATTTAAAAGAAGAGCACTTCACCTAATTTCTTAAAGTGTGATTACGAGTTTAGATGTCATCTTAAGTGTAGACGAGACAAAATGCTTTCTTTTAAAATAAACTGTGAGAGTAGAAATCTCAATAGTAGTAGTCGACACATAAACACAAGATACTGAGTGTCCAAAAGTTACTGTAGGGTGAGAAATTTGTAAATGGCATTAAAAGTGATACAGGTTTAATATGTAATGCGGGTGACTACCACGAAGTGGAAACCAAGACGTACGACTTACAGTTTTGCATACGAGACTTGTATGTCCTGCACTTCCACTCTGCAGTAGAGTTTGTTTGTTTATTAAGTTAAGGCAATGCAACACTTGGGTAATCTGCCTAGGGGAATGCCTTCCAGGAGGTCTTTTCAAGGGTAACTGACCCCTATTCAGGCATTACAGACCTGGAGAAAACCACGTGGCCAGCCCGTTCTGGCAAGGCACAAACCCACGACCGAACTCTGTGTTCGGGAAACGGAACCACTTGGCCACTGGTGGGACACTCTGCAGCACAGACCTGAAATTGTATGTTCCATAAGCACACAACTTAGACCTTGTATAAAATGCCGTACGTATAACTTTAATATCATAACAAATTTCTCACTCAACAGTAACTTTTCAGCCACTCCAGATAAACAGAGTTTCGTACATTATAAATTCCTTTCCATTTTCTTCAAAAAGCATTTCATAATATTTGTAAAACGGTACCAACTACTTCAAAAAAAATATATAGTTTGTAAGTAGCATTTTAATTGCGATAATATGGACAAACCAAGTTTCTCTCCTGCAAAACTCATTAAAAACAAAATGCTTTTATTTCTGAAAGAAATGAATTAAGAATAAAAAAAAAAATAAATAAATACTTACTATAATAATTAGCTATATAATTAATTTCTACATTATAAATTTACATGCTTTTATTAAAAAAGTGATTAGCTGTCAAAACAACCTGCAAATGTTACTTCTTCGTCTATACCAATAAAAGGCAAAATCACAAGCAAAGGCATCTTTCGGGAAACCTACCAGAGGCATGCAGTCTTGTCTAGAGGTGGGAGAGCTATTGCTGAGCAGGGTCCCACAGGCTACCATAAGCAGCAATGGCAGTGAACCGGAGGTCTGAGGCAGCCTGAGCAAGACAAAGTGCTACTATTAGCATTCAATGACAGCATCAGTTCTGTATTTTCTTTCTTTTCTTTAAATCAATCATTAATTGTCTGCTTTCAATTAATTAAAATACTTATATTTTATCATACAAAATGCAAAAAAAGTTTAAAAAACTAAGTTCTCATATAAAAATTCAAATGCTAATTAAATCTTAATTGTTTTTCTTTTTTAATTAAAAAAAAGATATTATATAAATATATAATTAATTTTTCAAACTAATCAAACTATGATTAAGAAAATCTTAAAACCATGCCAGCAAAAAATCTAAAAATTAGTATTATTAATTGCAAAAAATTCATTACAAAATTCAAACCATGGCAGCATTCCTTTAGCAAATATCTGCAAAATTTTTATTATATGTATATATATTTTTTTCCTTTTAATTTTGGTTTTTTTTATTAAAAAAATTACATGCTTAAATCATGCTCTAATTTAAGGAAAATACTTACTGTAATTAACCATTTCAAATTCTTCAATTATCAAATATTTTAACATTAAAATTTTATATACTATCAAATAAACTATTAAATTTCTAAATTAAACTAATGCATTATAAAATTAATTTTATAAATTCTGAGAGAAACGGAACAAACAATACACACTAACACCAGAAACCAGCAAATAGTTTGCTGGTTTCTGGTTTAAGGGTGCGACTATGCAGACGCGAATTTAGAGCGAGCGAGAGGTTGCGAGCAATTTAGTTTTCGCAAAGGAAAACCATATACAAACGAGAAGCGAGAAATAACACTGGCGAGAGCAAATTTCTGGTTCTTGCACATATCTGACAGGTTTTGATATTTATCGCTTCTCGCCTCTTCTCACCACATATTCTCGCTCGCTTGGAAAATTCGCTCGCGTCTGCATAGTCGCACCCTAAGTGTATGTTATTTCTATTGAATACTTGTATGCTGAAAACACAAAACACATTAATAAATAATAATATAATAAATAAATAAATAATAATAATAATAAAAAAATCTTAAAATCTTATTTAAAATCTAAATGTTAAACTATAAGAAATTGTTTCATTCATTGTCTTCATTTGTAATAACCCAAAGTGAAGAATGTCTGTTAACCCGATCCTTAAGATTAATGCCGAATGATTGCTGGATTATATCATCAGGTTATATTAATGACTATCTCCGGGACAAATTATTTAACACTTAATTATTAATAGCTGCATTAATATAGCTTGATATGATCCGAAAATTGTTTTACGTTAATCACGACAATGAGGAATGAAACAAAACATTTCGGAATTAAAATAAACTGCGAGGGTCCACGGACCCAATCTGTGGTTTGTGTGAATAAAGCGTTTCGGAAAAAATAAAACAAAATTTGAAATTAACTTGACTTGCTTTATTTACAATCATTTCACCATTTGATTGATTACAGCTAAGATTGGTTTATGAGAACTAAAATATAAAATACCAAAAACAATGTTCAACTGTGTATTTGGAATATACTGTGCTATCGTACTGTAAGTGCATAAAACTTGGCTATTTTATTGCATTATCTTCATTTATCACTGACGTTTGTACTAATAACTAATTGGTGCACTCTGAAGATCAAACACAGGACAACTCACTGCCTGCCACTGCAGACAGTAGTATGTTACAGTACATAATGTACATAAACTTTAAATTGCAATCTCTGAAATTATTAATGATATTATTTTATCTCTTATTTTCCAAATTATCTTTCCATTAATGCCTAAATCATCTTTGTATGACCATTTGCTGCAGAGTTACAAAAGCATTACACTCTACCTGCCAAGTGTACCCACACATAGAAAACAAACTAAAAGTACTATGTATTTTTAAAAAATGTAGTGCTTTAAATTTTAGACACCTAGTAATTGAAGATGTTTGTTTTTAATCAGTGAATTGCTGGAAAGTGAAAGAAAGGTGTGAATTTTAGCATTTAGAAGATAGTTCCAGCTTTAGAATTAACAAATTAAAGACTTATCCCACTTTTCAAAATAGAGAATCTTAAATTAATAGGTGAAAAGAATGCTTTACAAAAGTTGATTTGAATACTAACCAAAGAAGACATAACAAACATCTAAACATTCTTATTCTTTACTTAACAACTGGGTGCATAGGGCCTGTTCAATGCACTATCGAGAAATTTTAACTATAAATATATGTATTTTAAAAAAGATGATGTGTATTAGTTAGCACCTCTTTACTAAATGTCTTAAAGAAAAAGCCGAAGGAAGAGAGGCATATGCAAAGAGATATCAGCGTGTAAGATATTCCTGAATAAAGAGTGATGTTAAAAGATGACCAATGTCTACCTACAAACCCAGTTGTAAAGAATAAGTAAAAAAAGACAGTTTCGGAATAAGTCAATAAACACAAATATTTAAAATGAAATAGTATCCTAAAGTTTCATCGTTAGAATATGTCTAGTTTCATTAATATCATAATTTTTGTGTGTTCATTTGTAATTATATCAAAGATCCAATGAAAATGGAATAACTGTAATTATGTATTTTATACACAGATACAGACAAGCAGAAATATCTATGTATGTCTTCATCAAAACTAAGTACTGTATGTCTTAAAATCTTTTATAGCTTACTAAGAGAGCATTGTTATAATTCTAAACTGGTAGCTGTAATCTTTTCTTTGGACTTTATTGCACCATCACTTTTTTATACAGATTAAAATCTCTCTTAAGAATGAAGCTAAATATTATGTAATAAGAAAATCATGATCATCAGGATGCATATATCTTTAAATTTTACAAAAACAGTTTTATTCTTGACAAACCACATTCAAGTCCATATTTTTCTGTATATGGCTTGAATGAAATGGATATACAGCTTAATGGATTATGAAAGAATAAAATCTCTCTAATTATTCCACCATATATCCCATGCATTTAGAGCAGTTATTGCATGGCATGATTACACAATTGAAATTTAAAATCTGCAATACTTAGCCCACGCCTCTTTCAAAATATCTTTTAAAAACACAGATAGTCCATAGGTATACACACAAAAATATAGTAGCAGCATTTTTTTTTAAGAAATAAAGAAAATATCATTTGAGAAATCAATGGATCTTTTAGGTCAAGTTGCAGTTAACCTGCTGGCTCTTGCCTACAGAATAAAATCGACAATTTTAAATCCAGAAACTTTTTTACAATTTTTAATAAAAAATTGATTGAACAATATCTTGATTAAAGTCTTGCATTAGCTTATTTTATGATTAAACTCAGAATAAATACAGCAAAGGCAGCAAAGAATTGTTCAACCCCAACATCAAATTGAATGGTCTGTTTGTAAAAATAGATGCAAAATAGCCATAAAACCAGAAATCCCTTTGTATATTAAAGAACTATAAAATATTTTAAGTTTATGAAATGAGTAATCACATATAAAAATATTACTTTTCAATAAATTAAGATAATAAGTTATATTATAAACTTATGGCATTCCATTTACTCTCTCTCTCTCCATTCTCACATTATTTATTATAAGGCATGTAAGTCCTCTGTTAAACCTAACCCACAATCATACAGCAGAGTGTTAAACTGTTCAAACACCCAATTATTATAAAAGAATAGACGTATAAATGCGGTAAAGCTACGGAGTATGTCCATTTAAATATCTATCTAGGGACAAAGATCTTTCCAGCATTGCATGAGTGTATATATGTGGTGCATGCTTGTTTGGGTGCTAAAATAGCCAGAGAATAAATTTAAGATAATTTAGCATAACATATAAATTACAAAAAAGTGAACTTTTTGATGGTATTCTCTGTAATTAAATAATGACCAACTTCAGAAACAATATGAGACAGATGAGCATGGCATTATGGATGGCACATTAAAATGGTAATACAAAGAATGCTAAGGCCTCTTGTATGCATCTATCCAGTTTGTCAACATCATATGGCAATGCTGGATACACATCACATACTGATGCTTTTAGGTAACACCACAGGAAAAAAAAATCCAGTTTTGGGTTAAGTCTGGAGAATGTAATAGCCACAAAACAAGGCCATTTTATCCTATCCACAGTTGCCAAATTGCTGGATACTGATGAACACAAATGGTACCTTCAGCACAATGGTACTGCAGGTACCATTGTACTGGTACCTGCCATAGTTGCACCAATGGCAAGTCATCAAGCTATCCATCCACTATCAAGGTCAGGATGTTCAGATATCAGTCATTATTTGGACTGTCGTCAACAGATATAAGACTAAATATAAGACTAAGAAGTAGCTTACCCAAAATTCCATACAGAATGTTTATGGTAAAATGCACTTAGTGTCACATATGTCTCATGCATGGTGGAGCAATCTCTCTGTCTAGTGATGCACAATATAATGGTTACACACTCTTTATGATATGTTAATGCCACCATTGCCGCCCTCATTAGAAGAGCTTTCTTACTATCATCTTCACAAGCACTGGTGAATATTGAATTAGACATTAGTTTGGCAGTACGCACTGCTGGTTTTTCGCATGATAAATTTACACGTGCTCAATATAGTAAAAAAAAAAATACTGTAATCGCTATTTCCAAGCACTGTGCTATGCAACAAGAGAGAGAAATTTCCAACAACATTATCTGAATTTGCAACTGATGATAAAGTGACTTAACAAAATTCAGTGAAAAATATCTAGAACAAACGTAGATTCCAATTGATTCCAGAAAGAGTTATACACAATACAAATACACACATAAGATAATTATTATCAGTTCACTGAATGAGAGATAAATATAAAAAACCAGATTAAATAACGAAACATACTGTGATAGATGAATTTTACAGAATAAGAAAATATTTTTAAATCTAAAACTAATTGATTTAACTGAAAAAAATAATAGTTAAGAAACTCAGTTTGATGGTATTAAACTACTAAAAAGAACACACTTAATAAAGTACTTAAACATTTTTGACATTAGTAAACCATTCAAATATTTTTGTATATGTTAAAAACATTTAAGTAGTTTATTAAATGTAATTTCTCTTAGTTAAAAAACAGTTTGTTGGTGTTAAGTTCCTGATTGTTTTTATACAGGTGTACGTCAATATTTTGTATAAAATTCAATAGAATTAAGAGAGTTACAACATGTTGATTTTCAAAGATGGAACAAAAAAGCAAATTTATAAAATAAGTACTCATTTGTGATGAAGCTAAACAGAAGAACAAAATAAACGTTTTACGTAAATAATACATAATACGTTTATAATAAAATTTTTAATATCAAATACAACAGAATCCACTTATTGTAATCATGGATTTTGTTATTAGTCATTTATTACTATTGAACTAATATTTTATCACAACTACTGGTTCTTTGGTTGGTGTTGACTTTCATCCACATCAAGTTCTTCCCAGTAACTTAGGATGTCATGATGCATTGGTGTGAGATGTTTGCTGATCCAAGCAGCCTTTTGCAGTTGACATTTTGATTTCATCAATGTTGAGTTGTTACAAGTACTGCCCCAGCTTTTTAGGAACAGTACCCAGTGTGCCAATGACTACTAGAACCACTACTACTGGTTTGTACTATAGTTATTGTATTTCAATCTTGAAATCTTTATAGTTTGCAATTGTTTCCAGTTCTTTTTCTTTGACCCTGTCGTCACCAGCTAATGATCCATACCTTCTTTTCTACAATGGTTAAATCTGGCATGTTGTGTGCAAGTATTTTATCTATTCAAATTTGAAAGTTTCACAGGATTTTGACTTGCTCATTTTCAGTTACATTTTTGACTTGTTTCAACCAGTTCTTAGCAGTGGACAAATTGTTATTTTTGCAGAGATTTATTTTGGCACAGTGGATCATTTTGGCAACTGTGTTGTGCAGTTGTTTGTAATCAACCTGTGAGAACTTTTACACTAATTGATTATACAATCTGGTTTCATTCATTTCTTTGCACAATCTTAGTTTTGCATCAGCCTATGATTTTTCAATTCTGGCTGCTTCTATTACATTCATTCTGAGTGTCTGATCTTAGGTGGCTAGGATTAGACCCTCAGCTTCTTTTGTTTAGTGTTCCAGATGTCAACCATTACCAAGTTTCAGTGACATCTTTGATCTCCAAAAATTGGTAACATACTCAGCTGGTTAGAGTGCCATGGTGGGAGTTACAGGTCGTGGGCACTGAAATCATCCCCACTCAGTGAAGTGAATAACCAGTATGGTTACATCTAAATTAGTTCTAAAAGCAAAAATCGGAGAGAGGTCTGAATAGCATAACTGGCAATGCATCTGCACAACAAGCAGGAATCCTGCTTTGGGCTGATTCTTTTCTTCCAAAACCTTATAATTAATATTTTAATAATTAATTTAGAACTATTAAATTTATCAAAAGATGGCATCTAATGCCTCCCTCTGAAGAAAATTACTTGATGTTTAATTAGTAATTAGTAGCATTAATAAAGCCTAACATAATCCAGCAAAAAAACTTGCACCTTCATAAATCCAGCAACAAATTTTTAAAATGTTCTTAATTTTTATTAAATTTGTTGCTGGATTTATAGAGGTGTAACTATCAAGTTCAGGATGTTCAGATATCAGTCATTATTTGGACTGTCGTCAACAGATATAAGACTAAATATAAGACTAAGAAGTAGCTTACCCAAAATTCCNATGTAGGCCCCTTAAAGAGATGAAAAAATTAGCCCTATTAAAGAAATTTTTGCAGAAAAGAGTACAGATGATGTGAAGTTGCTTTATATATATATATAGCAATTATATATAAGCCAAAATATGTATATATGTTAGGTAAAGGTTTCTATACAGTACAACATATCTGAACCAATTTAGCATAAATATTCTTCGACATCTTAGATAAAATACTATTGTGTCCCCACCAGGGACGTAGCATAGATGTCAGCCGCCCGAAGCGGAGGAAAATTTCACCGCCCCCTTATTTAGGTATCTCAATTTAAAAGACTAAAATTCAATTTCATCATAAGTAATGAAAAATTCCATGCTCATTTCAATCGGTTCGAATCGTAGGTGCGACAAAAATATGTAAAAATTTGAACCATTTCATTTCAAGATGATATTATTTATTGCAAAATTTTGCCACCCCCACTACACTATACCACTGGTCCCCACCCTCAACCACCCCTCAAAGGTCCAAGCAACATCAGGCACATGAAGCTATTTACATATACAGTAAGACCCCACTTAACACATTCAATATAATGCAGTCTGCTTGAAGCCTTAAAAAAAGCTCAAAATTTACACCAATTTAAATTATCGCGACATTTCACTGATTTGTATACAATACAATTATTTGCAAACACAAACCAATAAGCAAAAAGGTGGCAAAAAGGTGTACTTTCTTTAAATCTATGTTTATTTGGTGCAATTTTGGAAAAAATATATCATCATGGATGCCATAGGAAATTTCGACTTTGCTTGGCAAGAATTAACTGATAAATGGACGAGCAAAGTGTGGATAAAGTTATGGTTGAACGTATCCAAGAATTCTCAACGAGAAGAGCCTATCACTGCACTGTTAGTTTGACCAAACTCAACCTAATTGATATAGCAGGACTAGGAGATATAGATGAGCAGGATATTAAGAAGTTATAGCAGGTTTCTGATGAGAGCCTTACCAACGACCTTCAAGAACTGGCAGAACATGGAATTTGTGTGAAACTGGAAAATAGAGATTCTGAAAACGAAGAACCCCAAAAATTTCTCTATAGATTTCCTTAGTAAAAGTTTGGTAAGATAACCGAAAATTGTAGCGAATGATCCAGATTTTGAAAGGAGTGCAAACGAAAAACGAGGCATTTTGGATGCAATCTTCTGCTACCGATAGTTGCTTAAGGATAGAAAAATGTGACAAATGAAACTTCACGACTTTATTTCAAAAGAACAAGAATTTCAGAAAAGTCAGGACATTCGTCACAAAAAATGAACTTTACATTTCTGTGTGCATATGTTTATGTGTTATTTAACATATATTATTATACAAATTAATATAAAAATAACTTAAAATTAAACTAAAATTTGTTATTTTTGGTTGCGTGTTCCCCTATCCCTATTTACTCTATGTTAAAATGACCTCATTTATAGCCGTTTCGCTTAGCGCTTTGTTGTCTAGGAATTCATCCCCCACATTAACAGGGTCTTACTGTAAAAGTCAATATATTATTTTTATGACAACTGGATTGAAAAATCAGAAATACTTTAAAAATTTATATCAAACTTTCTTATAGAAAGTTTGTTTTTATAAAAGACTATTTTAAGATTAAGAAAAATTATACCATATGTATTTGATTATAAGCCAACCCCAGAAATTGAAAACAAAAAATGAAAATTTATTAACGAAGCATAAAGAATAAATTTAATTACACCATTTAATTGTTCAGTTGCTTTAATTAGATGACTCAGATTCATCTAAAGCCAGCAACTGAATCTTTCTTGATTCTTTGTCACCGTCTTCGTACAGAGCATCTTCAGTGCCGTCAAGCGCATTCAAGATCTAACACCTTTTAAATGCATCAGGTGCGACTTCTCTAGAAATACTCTTCCACACACTAATCCAAAATTTGCAGAAAATTAGCTGTGGTGGCTTCTGGCGATAATTTCCAAACTTTTGACTACGTCGTTAAAGGCTGTCACCAACTTTACCGACCATAATAATGGTACCGATTCTACGCCGAGGGACATTTTTTGAACCACAAAAAGTATGATGTTTGGGTTACAATTGGGTAAATATATGATATAAAATTGAAATAAATTAGTCACAACATTAAAAAATTATTACTTCGATGGAAAGTTANGCAACTGAATCTTTCTTGATTCTTTGTCACCGTCTTCGTACAGAGCATCTTCAGTGCCGTCAAGCGCATTCAAGATCTAACACCTTTTAAATGCATCAGGTGCGACTTCTCTAGAAATACTCTTCCACACATGAATCCAAAATTTGCAGAAAATTAGCTGTGGTGGCTTCTGGCGATAATTTCCAAACTTTTGACTACGTCGTTAAAGGCTGTCGCCAACTTTACCGACTGTAATAATGGTACCGATTCTATGCCGAGGGACATTTTTTGAACCACAAAAAGTATGATGTTTGGGTTACAATTGGGTAAATATATGATATAAAATTGAAATAAATTAGTCACAACATTAAAAAATTATTACTTCGATGGAAAGTTAAGTTAAAAAATTGTGTGTGGTCATTTTTTTTTATTAAACAGAAAATAAACAAGAATTAAACATTAAAAAAATATACTTTTTGCATTATTTTTTAAAATTTATTATTATTATTATTATTATTAAATTTTATTTTAAGATAAACAATAACAATATAATTCAGAATATTAACTACTCACAAAAACTAATTTAAAGAAAAATACCTATAATCTTTAATGTTCAATGATAAATATTTTTAGGATTATAGTTTAAAGAGAAACCTTTCAGAATTTCATTTTCAATTAAAAAAGAAAAAACAGAAAATCTACTTTATAAAATATTTTCAGTTTAATTAAATTGGCTTTAAAATAAATTAAGAAACAACATAAAAATATCCGAATTCTCGGTATACGTCTCCTTGCACTCGATGACATTCTGATAAGGAGAATTTATTTTTAAAATGGAGTTTAAAATTGCAATTATTTCCTCAGGAGTCATTATTTAAATATTGAAAAATGTTGTTGTTCGACTTTTAGTTTTTATAAAAAGACTAATTTTAAAACAAAAAAAAAAAAAATTCGATAGGTCATTTAACAAAAAACACGAGAAATTTTCCGTAAAAGACGGCAATAAAATTTTGGATATCTCCCAGGCTATAAACAGTCAGGCAGTGTTATATCAATGCATACCGGATCGCAAAACCTGTAAAAATATTTAATGTAGGCGTTGGCATTCTCTCAAATACGTTCCACCTTCATCAATTATGTACGATAAAAGAACAATTTTTCTAAAAAAAAATTCAAATAAGTTATCCAGACATCTATACACATTTATACTAAATAAATAAGTTGCTTAAAATCTATTATATAAAATTTTGTAAACAATTTTTTTTTTTAATTTAAAATGTTTTAATTTTTGTTCTATAAAGAATGAATGCCAATGCTTACAGCGACAATAAGTAAAATAACTCTTTAAATAAATATATTGAGCAAACGGAGGGGGAAAATGGAGCACTTGCCCTGGGATCAAGTGAAACCTTCCACAAATTATAATCATAAAAGTGATTGAAATATGTAACCTTACATCCTTGGCTACGGAACACTGTCTTTTTGTATTGATATAATACCATATTCTATTCTACAATCTACTTGCGGGGGAAAAATCCCAAACAATTAATTATATAAAAATTTATTGATGTAAGTATTTGTCTCCAAACTTTACTCCCTAGAAAGTTTTCTGTGGATGCCATGATATTGTGGTATTGTTGAGAGTGTATTTTGATTTATATAACAATTTAAACAACAAAAAAAAATTGTTATTTTCCAAATTCTTTTACTATTATAAATCATGTAATTGGGACTAAAGGTCAACCATTTTGTAATACTGTAACAAAGTAAAATTTTTTTTTAATAATTTTTGAAAAATCCATAAAGAAAGAATCTGAATTGGAGTTCGAATACACACCCACAACTGCCGTAAATAAATCGGGTTATATTTTGGAAATAATAATTATGGATTACAAATGAATTTGGCACTAGAGGGAGGCGTTAGGCACCATCTCGTATTAAAATTTATAATTATATAGCCTGATTATTTACGGCAGTTGTGGGTGTCCATTTGCTAAGCATCGAGTTTCGGTTGGTGTTTATATTTGGGGTTCAAACTCAACATTTGCAAACCAACTAGGTATACTATGAAAGTTATAATTAACTTTCATAGTATACCTAGTTGGTTTGCAAGTGTAAAATGTATTAGAGTGTAAAACAAAGTTTAAACAATGTCAGATGATATACCATCAAATTTATAGGTATTTAGAAGCAAGCACAAAATTGTTATGGAGAACTTACTATACAGGAACACACTTTATATAATAAATCTACATAACCAATCAACTGATCAGTTTTCCATACAAATACTTCTAAAGACATAAATAAAGATAATAATAAGCAAACAAGTGTCAAAGTTATATATCATTTAAGTGTCTATCTTCAATTAACATTGTTTTTTTTTTTTTACCTATCATTACCTCTACTGTCGACAGAGTAACTTTTGTTTTCAGGATTAAAGTAATTTAGCCAATTAATTGTAATATAAGCTCAGTTATCAGCACTTCTGGGAAGCCTCTGTGGCACTTTTGCACACAGAGAACATTAAGGGAAGAGAAAACAACTACCAAACTTTTCACTTTGCTCTTGGAAGTGCCCACGCAACTTAGAACAATGATCGTCAATCCACCTCAGCAATTCTGTAATTCTGTGTACTCAATTAAACTTAAAGGATTTCTATGTTCAACACATTTATTGTTTTTCCTACTTGGTTGGTAGCCACAGCCAACCACCACAACTTGAAATACACCACTATCAAGAAGAATTCCAGACCTTAGTCAAAGCAATTTCCTTTTATTAGTTGAAAATTACAATGGTGCTGATAACTGAGCTTATACTACAATTAGCCAATTAAAGGACAAGAAGATTAAACATGAATAATTTAAATTAAAAATGACTGACAGTGTTTCTTAAAAATAAAAAAAATCTGAAGAAACTAAGTTGTCTTCCTTTCCATCATGTTCGATTAGTTATGACAGAAAAGACGACGACTTTGGATTTTTAATGAATAATTTAACCAGGTTTAATCACTAGAAATATACCACCTACATCAGCCACCAAATATAATGACTCTTGGCAAATTTCCATCTAAACATGCTTTTAATCAAGCATCAGAAGCTGGAAAACTCTCTGAGAATAAATGCACTTCTTGTGCAAATAGTTACAAAAAATTGTGTAGGCGCTCTGATGAAGAATTTTCAACATATTAACAGGGTCATCTATTGTATCCTAATGATCTCAGACAATGATATTAACAGTGTGACAGATATGGTGTAGAAACTCACTCAGGACTGAACACTTATTATATGAAATATCTTGCTGACGTAAAAATACAGTTCTTGTACGAAGAGTATGAAATGTTGTATGTGTGGTTGAATGGAAGGTTTGAACTAGTTTTCTTAGTGGGGTTAGAGTAGTTAGAGGTAGATCTCAATGATCTTAGATTGTTTATGTAACTTCTGGTCATTGCACAAACTTTGGTAAACTTAGCTAACAAGCTAATTTACTTGTCTCTCCTGAAGGTGGGCTCGAATGCCCAAAACTATTTGAAAAAACTGACATTAGAGTTAACTTCAATAACATAGATTTTTTTGTTATATTTATCTTTTACTCCAAATATATTATTTGATTTTTTATATTGTTTTATTAAAAAGAGCTTGTAATTTAAAGCTAAATATGAGGAAATGTCATTAAATCACAGGGATTTTGTAATAACTTTATACAGATATCTAAAGAAACTGTTCTTTTTTTTTTTTGACATAGTCAGCCTGCTTCAGAATACATTTGATCCACTGGTCCATAAGCTTCCCCACACACCCTCAAGGAGTGAAGCTGTAAAGCTTTTTGGTGTGACCTTTAACTAACTTTGCACAGACTATTACCTTGTATCATCAGCAAGCTTTTGAGCTCTCAAATGTTCCTTCAAAAGTCAATAAATGAAAATGGTGTCAGATCCAGATTATATTTTGGATGTTTTATTACCCCAAATTTCAGCTCACTTAGTGTATCTACTGTACAGCCATATGAAGCCAGGCATTGTCATGCAGCAAAACTTCTTTTGAGAGAAATCCCCAACATATCAATCATATCGAGGGGTTCACCTTGTTCACCAGCATTTCACTGTATTGAACATTAGTCACAGTTTGAACCCTTTTTCTGAAAGTACACAGATATAGCACCATTGAAATGCTATGCAAACTGGTCTCCCATTCCAGTGTTCATCACAAACATTTTGTGTTCTGTTTTTAAAATCTTTCCACTCATTCAAACCCACACAACTGCCTCCACACTAAACCTTCATTCTCCTATAAATTTCAGATTTACTCTCTCTGACAATAAAAAATGACACTTTACTGCTCTTCCACAGTGCAATTTATCAGTGGAGAAGCCATGTTGTATGAGCTACTGCACAGGCACAATGCTCGATCATCACAACCCTATATTGCATATTGCTAAGTTATTTTGTGACCTGCAATATGATCTTTTGCAGTGCACACATCTCAACGAATTCTAGATTAAAACTCCTGTTATTTAATGACTTTCCTATGTATGTTTCAAATATTAAAAGCTGAATTATAATTTTTAGCTAACTCTTACATTGTAGCTGTGTTCGAACATATTTTCAATAGCAATTTAGGCATGTTTTTACTTATGCTTATAATATCTCAAACATGCACAAAAGTATATGAATTTTAATACTCTATATTAGCAAGAATCCTAGACCTTATACTACATCAATAAGTTATATGATACAAGCTATGCATTACATAAATTTTTATATAGAAGGACAAATTTATGCTTGCCTTTACTCTTGAAAGATCTAAAAACTATCAATACATATCCTAGAATATCTTTTCAACCCCATTATGGTGAAACAATATCTAAATAGAAATATATATAGACAGTTTTTTCCATTTTTTAAAGTCAGAAGAGATCCTAAAGGAAAAAGTACTTAGTTAAGAAAACAGAGTAAAATGTTCTTATTTCATTGGTAGAACAGTAAAACTGCAACTCTGAATGAAGCATTTAGAACCTTATCAGAGCCAATAGGAGTAAAAATAAAATAAGTCAAAGAAAACAATTGTCTACATGTGATCCTTCATAAGATATTGGGAGGGGGGGGGCTATATCAGCCAACAAACACGTAATAGACTTAGCAGAATGCACAGCATGACTCCAATTGCACTCCAGAAGTAGTCAATGCAATGGTTTTTCATGTTTTATGAACTTTTATTCATCACTAGCAAACAGCCAACTTTTAGCATTGTTTGGAGAAATGGTTCCAGATTTTTTTCCTCTTTTAAATTTTGCCCCATTTTTGAGAATCTTCAAATTCCAGATATAATGGGTGCGTTTACTTTTTGCTAGCTTCCAAGCTCACCGAGCTGATATCTAGCGCAGCCTGACGTCATACTAGCACGTCGTAAAAGTATACACAGTAATGGATGCTGCCATCTTTGAACAAACTCCAAGTTCGTTGTAAATTCTCCAAGCACGCCGAGCGCGCTAAGAATGCTAGCAATGACATCACAGGGTGCGGCGAAAAGTAAACGCCGTGCTCATTGGTAGCTAACAAAAAGTATACAGGCTGAGCGCACTAGGGGCAAGATCGAAGCTAAAAGTGCCCAATATGCCAAATGGTCTATTTGAATCAGTCTATGCAAATATTGATGATTATATTAATTATAAAAATGTTCTTTACATTAAAGCTACACACCAACCGAATGCCGAAAATCTATCGGGCTAGTATAAGGCTAATTATGAAATGAATTATGT
>NW_019384823.1:0-820 GCF_000671375.1 Centruroides sculpturatus
AGGAAAATACTGTAGGTCTAGGGTAAAATAAATTTTGTTTTCCCACAGTTAAACTTCGCCGCTAATTTGCTGTTGTGATAACTTTAATACGATCTACTAACGACAGTACTTCGCATTTCGGACATTTTCCAACAAACTGAAATGAATATCCTTTGTTGCTAGACTAATTTATTAACACCTGCACCTAATTTCGAGTTTGGGAGAAGTGCCCGGGGCCCTTAGTCTCGAGTTTTTCGTGTTACAACTCCCAACGTGTTGAAGGTGTCACATGGTACCATCTCACACCCTGACCTCAAATTGGTAGTCTAGAGTTCTAACTCACGTGCTTTCCCATCTCACCATGCGAGTTGCTACTCACGTTGAGTCGAGCATGTGAGATCGCTATACGAAAATGAAAATGGCTGATGGATACGCAATTCTTATCGCTATCGAAGAGTTAGAAAAAGCCGAAAGACGCTGTTTGAGAAGACAACGAATTTTTCGACCACGAGTAGATCACATTTCTTTTCGCGTCAAGTCAATACTAATATAAAAATTTTAATTCATAATTGATAAATGTATACAGCAAATTTTTCCAAAAATAAAAAGAAGTATCTAATTCATCGAAAAAGAGTATTAAAATGATAGTAAATTATATGTATAGATTATTAAAAGCATAGACACTACATTAAGATTATTTATTAATCAGAAGTGTTAAGTTCTGATTAATAAATAATCTTAATAGACAAAACAATTTAAGAAATAGATCAAGGAAGAAAACTATATGAAGAAAGGATTAAGTTTAAATACATTTTCCATTACATAACGGATTTTTTAGGTT
>NW_019384823.1:4368-5054 GCF_000671375.1 Centruroides sculpturatus
AACGATAGTGAAGATTAAGATAATTACATTATAGCCAATCTTACCCGTTTTCACAGAATGCAAGAATTAGGTCCCCCGTTTCCAGACTAATTAGAGAATTTTTACGTTTAGTCAAACGAACTATTTTCAACGTTTCTGGAACGTTTACAATCGTTCTATAATCGAACCAATATTCGAAATAGAAAACCACTTTCAACCACTTTCAGCCCCATATCTCCCGCACCCTTATAGCTATCGAGACGCAACCCCCATCGTGCGCAAATGGAGACTTGGGGCTACTACCACATATAAACACCATTTATGTGCGATGTGTAGTTTTGGCTGAAAAGTGAAACATAGGGACACACACGTCCATTTTTGTATATAGATATAGATATAGATATAGATCATAAAACGATTTTATTATTTTTTCTCATTATACGATTTCATTACAATTGCGAAATCGAAAAAGGAAGTAAAACTGATTTTCGCATTAATGCGTTTATTGTTTTTTGAATATTTTGCCTGCGAAAATTACTTGGATATTATTTTTCTAAAAAAATATCGTGGAAATAAGGTAGGTTGATACAGAAACTATTTATCGCACACGTACTGTATATGAGCTTCAAAATAAATAAATAAAAATAGATTTTATCAAACGATGAGATCAGCCGATTAATTGTATCGTGTACAATATTTTACACCCC
>NW_019384823.1:8106-30545 GCF_000671375.1 Centruroides sculpturatus
CGTAGCGTGGCGCCACGCTAGACGGCGGAAATTATTTATTTAATTATAATTACAATAAATTAAGTTAATATATAATTATATATACAGTACCTAATTTATATATAATTAATATATAATTATATGTACAGTACCTAATTTATATATAATTTATATATAATACTAAACAGACGATAGCAAACTCAATTTAGCCGCTCCGTAGCGTGGCGCAGCGTCGGAGGAAAGTAGTTCGGCTGCTCATCCACTATCAATCTTGTCGCGAAACGAGTCGGCGAATACGTTTTAGGAGCTGCTTTATACGAATGTTGCTACAATTTTTTTGCTACGTTATAGGAATTGTCGTTATAGGAACGCACGTTATAGGGGGGTCGACTGTATATAAAAATATTTATAACAACGTCTAAAATGTTATCAATTTAATACATTTAAGTACTGAATGAAGACTAAATGCAGTTGAAAACAAAAAATTGCATCTAAAATAGTACAGTAGAAGCTGTTTTTCCAGTTAAGCCTTAAAGCTCTCCCCCTCATCTCCGTGGGGGAGTTTCGAAAAACCTCTTCTTAGTGTCCATATGCATGATGTACCTTAACTGTTACGAAATTTCACATCTTTAGGTTCAGTGGTTTGCTCTGGGCGATGATAAATCGGTGAGTCAGACAATTAATCAGTTAGTCAAGACAATTTTATATATTTAGATTTAAGGAAAACTTATGACAATAATGTATTAAATTTTTACCTGATTCTACGTTTACGGCTCTTTTTAAAATGTGTCGGAGATGTAGTGTGTATCTACTGTTCTCGCATTTATATATTATAATGTCACTCTCAGAGGGGTCGTGTAAAGCAATGAGCATTAAAATCAGCTTCACATTCTTTACAAAAGTCTTTACTATTTAAAATACTTCTCCTTTGAATATAAAATTTAAGCATATTTTTATGTATAAACGCATGGCAGTTCAGTTTTTGACAAACAAGCATTTGTTATTACATCAGTCCACTCATTTTTAAAAACATACTGTATATTTACGGTCCATCGTTTCTTCTTATTACTTTTTAAAATAAACTTTCTGGTTAAGAAACATAGATTTTTATTTTTCATCAGACAAATAAATATCAAAAACTGCAGTTGTTACTTTACATGTTTTATCCACACTTAAATTGCACGGTAGATATTGATATTCTACGTCATTACTTTGATAATCATTTGAGTTAATGTCTATTTCATGACTGATCTGTTACTGTACTAACTGTTATATTGAAATATTATTGCAATTTATTCAACAAATTACAGTACACCCCTATAACGCGGGTTTCAATAACGTAGATTCCTATGACGCGGCGAAAAAATTGCGTCAGTATTCGTACAAAGACGCTAAAAGGAACGCGTAAAAAGCGGTAAAACGTCATCGCCAACTCGTCATCGCGGAAGAGCAGCCGAACTATTTTCCGCCGTCTAGCGCCATGCTACAGAGAGTTTAGGCGGGTAAGTTGAGTTTAACTATCGTCTGTACAGTATTATATATAAATTATATATAAATTAGGTACTGTACATATAATTATATATTAATTATATATAAATTAGGTACTGTATATATAATTATATATTAACTTATTGTAACTTTGTTATAATTAAATATATAATTTCCGCCGTCTAGCGTGGCGCCACGCTACGGAGATTTTTACGCTAACTATCGTCTGTCAGTATGTAAATTAGGTACCGTAAGTCTAATACAGTACTGTAATTTTATACATTTCTTGTGAAAGAAACATTTCTTATTCAACGGCGATTAAAATTATTTATATTAATGATGTTTCCAAAGTTCAACGAAGTTCTCGCAGAAAAATAACATCTGAAAACGCGGCCACGGTTTGCTGCGCTGTTCCGCGACGAAAACAAGCTTGAGCAACGGCGATGTCGAATGGTGCACACTCGGTAAGTAATCCTACAATTTTTTGTTTATAGCGTAGTTTATACGGATTATTTCCAAAAAAAGATACGTATTTTGGAAATTTTAAGTCGAATTAGTCTAGAATCGATTAATTTTATGGAAGAATACCGTTTTATCGATTTTATTTTATCGATTACCTTTCAAACAGCCGTAGTCCGTAAACTTTACAAGTGTCAAATACGTGAGCCAATCACAGCCCAAGGATTCCTACAACGCGAAATTCGTATAACGGGGAACGTATCTTCGCGTTATAGGGTGTCTACTGTATGTCGGTTTCGTCTGATATAAAAATTTATTAAATTTGGATGTACTACTTCTGGTAAAAATAATTATTGCTTTTATTGAAAATTTAAAGTTGGTTTAATACATAAAATAATTCTTTAGTTGACACACATGAATCTCTTCACATTTTAACTATATAAATACAATAAACATAAAAATTAGTATAAAATTTTAAAACCATGATGAAATGAATCATAATCACTTAATTGATTGACGTTTTGACAAGTATTCAAAAATTAATAATTTCATTTTTCCAAGTGTTATATATAAAATATGGAATTCATGGCGATAGGGCAAAAAAATATTTGTTCTAGATTTTTGCATTTTTGGACTCAGGAGTTCTTGAAATTTCAAATAATACAAAAAAATGTTAGGGAGTTTTTTCTGTATGTGTGGAAATTAGTGTGTTTAGACAGTTCGTTATCTTTAAAGGTTAACAATCATAACTCTTGTGATTTTTTTTGAACATTTTAAAATTGTGCAGGGAAATTTGCCTGTTAGGGTGATTGATGCTATTAAAATTTTGTGATTATTTTCTTTCCTGTTCATATATTTTTTCTACCTCTTCAACCCTAATAAGAGCTGTTAGGCATATATAAATAAATGATTATCAGATTTGTTCAATTTGAATTCTAAATTTCATAGTTCTGTTATTTATGTAATACAGTTTAATACCACTGATTAGGGTAAGGTTGGCATTGAAAAGTGAACTTTTAGACTAATTCTCCAGTGTTTTACCAACTCACTTCACTTAGACCTAAATTAATTATTTTCATCTCATTGCTCAGATTTTCCAGCTTTCCAGTCTTCATTAAAGTCCACACGTTCATTCAAAATTGATACGTTAAAAATAAAGCATAACAGTTCTCAGTTGTTTTCATGTTAAATAACAAGTTATAGTTTATACTTTTCGTTAATCAAAATTTACAAAATTTTATAAATCTGCTGAATTGTCCAAAAAATTCGAACCGATAATTTTATCGTTCGAAAAGCAGGCTTAATTAAACACCTCTAAACTATCACATTTTTAAGTTTACTGAAATACTCTCTCCACCTTTCAAATACATTTTACTCCGCCACAACAGTCGCCATTCTAACTTTTCACACTTTTTATATTCATGTTTGTATCACTACATTCCATCTTTCTCGTATACCACCAGAAAGCTTTCTGGCCATCCAGTATCAATTTTTCTGCATTTTTATCCGGAACACATTCTTTGCTTTGTTTCAGGATTTTCTCGTAATTACGGTCATGCTTTCTGTAGTCATCGTTACTCCCACCATTTAAATATCTCTAGTAGGTTTCTTTCATTTTCTTTACAGCTTCAGCAATTTCTTCATTTCACAATGCAGTGTGTCTCACTCGTTTGCTCATCTGCACAATACCACATACTTTTTACAGAGATAAATCGTTTCGTTGACTGATGATATCCAAGTCAGTATAATTTCTTAAATGACAAATAGTATTTTCTTCTAATGGCGAGAATGAAAAATTTCACCAAACAATTACTAGTTAACTATTGTCTATGAAGAAATAAAGTTGTTTTTTAGTTAGGAAATATTTATTTATTTAGTTACATAATAAGATACATTTTTCATATTAATAACATTGTATTAAATGGATATCATAATAGAATAGAGCAAGACCCTGTTTAACGCAGGGGATGCGTTCCTTGACGAGATAGCGCTAAATAAAACAGCGTTAAACAAGATCATTTTAACATAGAATAAATAGGGATAGGAGAACACATGACCGAAAATATAAACTTTTACTTTAATTTTAAGTTATTTTAAATTAATTTGTGTAATGATATATGTTAAATAAAACAAACATTTGCACCCAGAAATGTAAAGTTAATTTTTTGTGATAAAGATCATGACTTTATTGCAAATATAGAAGAATTTCAGATAAGTCGTGAAGTTTCATTTGTCGCTTTTTTCTTTCTTTAATCAAATGTCTGTAGCAAAAATACGCATCCAAAATGCCTCGTTTTGCTTTTTCACTCCTTTCAAACTCTGGATCATTCGATACAATTTGATCAACGATTTCGGTTATCTTACCAAACTTTTACTAAGGAAATCTTTAGAGATATTTTTTGGTTCTTTGTTTTCAGAATCTCTATTTTCCAGTTCTACATGAATTCCTTGTTCTACCAGTTCTTGAAAGTCGTCGTTGATAAGACTCTCACCAGAAACCTGCAGTAACTCCTCAATATCCTGCTTGGCTACATCTGATAGTCCTGCTGTATCGATTATGTTGACAATTTGGTCAACCTAACGATATAGCGATAGGCTGTTCTCGTTGAGAATTCTTGGATATTTTTTGCCATAACTTCTTCCACCCTTCGTTCGTGCATTTATCAGTTAATTCTTACTAAGTGAAGCCGATATTGTCCGTGGCATTCATGATGTTATATTTTGCCAAAATTGCACCAAACAAACATAGATTTAAGAAAGTAAACCTTTTTGTCACTTTTTCTGATTGGTTAGTTTTCGTAAATAATTGTATTATATACGAATCAATAAAATATCGCGATAATTTAAATCGGCGTAAATTTTGAGCTATTATTTTAGGCTTCGAACAGACCACGTTATATCGAATCAGCATTAAGCAAGGCAGCGTTAAGCAGGGTCTTACTGTACTTTTGTTGTTAAGATACAAATCATGTTTTCCTACGATTAACATGATAAGAACATAAGGACAAGTCCATGACATACACACTATTTGCTAAAAACCACTCCCAAGTTCATTTTGTACTATGATTAAGTGCCACTTCTTGTTGAAATTGGAAATAATCCATTGAATTTCCCTGCAATTAAAATTAGGTGCGTATCCAAGCCCATTATGGGTTCGGCCAGGCCGAGAATGGGGCTGCCGGGTGGTGAGGAACAGGGCACAACATATCTGAACGGACCACCCCCCGAAAAATTCCTGGGGATTTTTCGACCCGTTCAGTTTCGAGCCCGGGTCCCCCAGAGCGATAGGCTGCCACCTTGACCGCTCGGCCATCCGGCCGCTGCAACAAAGGGTATAGCGTGCCTGACAACATACGAGAGTTACTTGTGTGTTGGCGTTTTAATAACTTTTCTCTCTGTAGTCAAAACGTTTTATCCGCATTTTTTCGGACATTAATCCCAGTTGATTTCGTAGTTGTTTAAGTCGTGATGATTAAACTTCGAGACATTTTAGAATATGTGGGTGATCAAAAAATATGTCTTATAGAAGAGGAAATGCTAAAACTGATAACTTTACATCTATCCATCTCTTTCTCAGAAAATAATTCACTTTCACCACATTTAATTTTGCTGACCTTATAACTTTTTCATTTTTACAAACGTTTTTAAACTTATCTAATATAGTCCATCATCAAGTTTAATATTATAAATGTTCCAATACGGAACGTACCATGTTCGAATAATTTACATATTTAAATTTCAGAAAAATTATTTAACTTTAAAATAAATTGAAAGAAGTGGGTATATTAAATAAATAAAAAAATGAAACAAAGTAAAGCTAACTATAAAGAAATATGATTTAATGGTTTTTAAGTCCCATTCTATTTTCTATTATATATTTCCACTGTTAGAAGCGCATTAGCATCCTTAGCATTAAGGCAACGGTTTTTATTTTAGTTTTATAAATTTCCACCTTTTCCACTTCCAATGCAATTGATGGAGAAGGGACCATTTTAATGACTTTAGCCTCTTTCCATTTTACAATTGCTCTTTCGGTCTGCGCCATAATCGCTAAAGAGGCTAATGTCATAAAGTCAAAATTCACTCCAGATAACTTGCAGTTATCTGTAGTGAATTTATTCGTTTCTTCCTAACATCGTGCCAATAGCTTCTCCAGCAAAGTGGTCTATCCTTGTTAAATTTCTTCATATCGCTCCATATAACTTCTTGTCTTTTATGAATCCATGCCATATGATATTTGTGCTAAAACACGCCAAAGGCTACTATTTGTGGCTTATAATTAAAATATGAAAATTTGTTCATATTATTGTGTTCATAGATGATTTGAAAACTGTATAACTAAACTGAAAAGTAATGATTTGAAATCTGTATACTTTTCATTCTGACACATTTAAGGCTAGATGAGATGCAATTAACCTCAGATTAATTAATTGCAGAATTGCTAAATTTTTTGAAAATTACTATTTTTGACTTGAATTCAGTGTAGGGGTATTTCAGATAACTTTTTCTTTTATATCATCCAGTAGAATTGATGTAATTTGCTACATTATAGTGAGAACGATTGAATTTTCTAGAAATTTGTGTTATTGAAAATTAAAATTTGTATAGGTTATTTGGCATTGTTCAAAGTATGTAAGAAATTTTCCTGTTCTAATGATGAAATCTTTAATTTATCACGTATTCCCGAACTATATTTTGTAGCAATCACTCGTTATCTAACAAATAACAATTATTTTATACTAATCTATGTGCTATTTCGCATATTTATTGTAATATAACTGATGAAGCAGTTATTACTCTCATTTTGGGACAACATCGCTTATACCACATTTTTTTTATTGCTGTTTAATCAGAGAAGGAAATGCCGACCCCATATAAACATGGGAAAAGGCAGGGATAAAGAAAGAAAATAGCCTATACAACATTGTTAAAATTCTCGTTTTTTAATTTTATTACTGCTTTTTGGTAAAAGTATTATTATACCATATCACAATAAACCAATAATTAGTTCACTTCTATTGTTTGTAATGCTCCTTGTAAACCAATACAAAATACGTTTTGTTCATGTGGAAAAATTACTGGAAATTGAGGAAAACAATTCAACCTATTCAACCACGGGATGACTGATTGAATTTCAAAGTCGACAAACTTTATTCGTCTAGTATTAACATTAAAACATGTCTGCCTAGAAATTAGTTACGAAATATGTTTCTTATTCCGTTGTAAATGTCATTTTTTTCACAATAGCTCTATCATTTAGGGACGGACTATATTTGCGAAAAATCTCGTTTAGCAGTCGTGTAGCTCCTTTTAACATAAAACTGGCAATCAGGCTATAGATTTTGTATGGCGAACTTTGACCTAGATTATCCGAGCAATGGTTCTAATTACAAAATTCTGACTTTGCCATGATATCAACCTTGCCAAGATGTACAGTCAGGGAAAGTGGGGCAAGATGAGAACGCTAAGGTTTGAAAAGTCATAAGATGAAAACCACTTTAATGAGAACAATAATTTTTTTATTCTCAGCAATTATAACATTTGATAATATATAATAGAAAATTTAAGTTTCAAAAAACGTTTTTAAAAACAAGAAAATTTAATATTTTAAAATTATACGTAAATGTACCATCTTACCCCATCTTACACCATCTATAATATCCCCATCTTACACCATAGATGGCGTAAGATGGGGATATTATTTTTATATACAAGAAGGACAAATTATAATAGTTAAACTGTCGTTTTCTTCAATATTGGCGCAAGAACAGTGTGCCCATTTATCACAACTACATTTAGCCCAACTCTGTACAGGCAGAGTATAACACTCGACAATAGAGGCATTCTGTGTCATTTGTCTTTTGTTTTGTTTGGCCTACCCTTGCTGATGCCTGTATCTTTTTGATTTTACGGAATTTCTTTCGGTAAACAAGGACCATTTTCCTGGGGGTGCCGAAACTGCTGTTGATTGTTTTTGTTGTTCAATCAGCTGCTGCTTGTATGTTGTATCTGTTAGAATTGCTGTTTTCCTTTTCTCCTTCTGCTATTTTCGATTTTTTTCTTGGTTCCAACGTGTGGAATTGGCATTATTTCTATGGGAGAGGCTCAAGCAGAAACTGAATGAGTAGGCCTACTTGTAGTGGTGTAATCAGTGACTGTTTCTGCACCCAGATTAAGCATACCTCTGCCTTCATGGTTGGTTGTTTTAAAACGTTAATCCTGGCATGTCTTGCTGCTGAAGGGGCCTGTTTGTCTTTTCTGCAACAATAAAGTCTGCAGCCGAAAATACTTCTGGATTCATTGGCCATATTCTTAGTCAACCTGGAGCAAGATGGGTTACCCCATCTTGCCCCAACGTGCACTTTAACACTGACTGCAAACACAGGTCAACTTTATTTCAAAACTAGACAATTACAGTCTTAAAGGTTACTTTGGATACAATAATATCTTCATTTAAAAAGCAATGTAAAAGTTCACAATGATACTTTCTTTATAGAAACTTTTCAGGAGGCATAAAATTAGATAAAGTAATGCTAAAACATGAAATCGTGTCTAATTCCCAAACAAAAAGAGCGATTCAGATGTTCTCTTGTCTCGTGATTCCTTTCGAGGCAGACATTTAATTCCCCAAATAACAGCTAAAGAAAGCACGTTAACCACGAATAAACAGACGCTCCCCGTCTTACCCCATGGCCCCATCTTGCACCACTTTTTCCTACATATCTGCAAAAATTCACGTTTAATGGTCTTGCGGTTGCTTTCAACTTCAATCACAGACGAAATACTTACTGACTTATGAAGAGCCCCACTTATGCTTTGTTCAATATGTAGAAAATAAACTGGAAAACAATTAAGTTATGACGATGGTACAATACTATGAAAAATTCTTACCAATACACATTCTTATCCCAGCCGAGAAAGGGATGTATGCGTAACTGTTTATATTAGAAGAATTTTCTGGAAGAAATCTGTTTGGATCAAACACGTTCGGATTTGGAAAATAAATCGGATGTCGATGCAAATGAAATATCGGTATTATAAACGAAGTTCCTTTCGAATATTTGATACCGCCTGTTAAATTGAAATAAAAGTTACATCATTAATAAAAAAAATTATTTACGACAAAAAGATTTACCAAATTTCAGGTTTTGTTTCGATTTTCTGGCTGTATTTGGAACAACTGGATATAATCTCATCGTTTCCTGTATAACATTAAAAATTTTATTTTTATTTTTAAACAAATGAAAAATAACTTAAGAAGTTTTTAAACGAAACTCATCCTCACGTATTACCATAATTTTCAGTTTTAAGAAATGAAGTTATAAATTTAACTGATTTTTACTTTCCTCATTGTTATATATAACAGAGAGTAAATATGGCGATAGGTAAAAAATGATATACCGAGACTTGTACTTTTGGACTCAACACACCCTTAAACATTAAGAAATGCAAAAAACTCGAGATTGTTTTTGTATTTATGGATGTTAGTGTGCAGGGTGAGGGCAGAACTTTGTTCATCCTCTTTAAAACTTAATAATTTTTCTGCATTTCATGGAAAATGGCTGAAATTTTGTAGGCAAATTTGCATATTAGAGAGATCGATGGAATTAAACATCGGTGATTAAAGGTCGAGGGGTGGAAAGATTAATAAATTAATTAAGAAGGGTCGTGTATCATATCTCGAGTTGTGTCAGACTGAATGATGATTTTACTGGTTATAGCATGTACAATTTTTTAATAAAACTTATTCCTATCCTCAGAATTAAAGCTTTTACAATTTTATAACAATTAAAAAGATTTTAAAAATTTTTAATGTAATGTATCATAATGGATGGTGACACACACGCAGTTTCAAATGCTGCCGGGGAAAGTTAAGCAACTGGTTGCTGGATTTTTACTTTACTAACTATTATATCGATATATTACTTTATTTATTGGCGTTAAATAAATTTTATAATCTATATTTTAGTATTCACCGTAAACTTTGCTAATTCCAGATTAAGAATTTCCTTATTTAATAGCTTGATCAACTGCTATACCATACATACTGCAAAGAATATGTAATGTCGGCTGGCCTAGATTAATTATGCATTCCTGCACGTAATTTTAGTAATTTTTCAAAAACATATATTACTAATAAAATTCAAGTGTATATATTAAGGAACCACCATTTATTCACTTTCAATGTTCCAGAATTCAAACTTTTGATCGGTGATTTTTCTCTGTGGGCTATTTGAACGTCAAAGTTGAAACTTCCTTAAGTGGTAAGGATGAAAAGAAAAAAGATGCCTGTGGCATAATCAGTTTCGATTTATAAACGTGTTTTTAATTTGATATTTTTTCTGTGTTTTTAATGAAAAGTTTAATTTTGATTGCCGACCACAGACCTTCCTCTGTATGATCCTTGGCCCACAGAGGAAATACTGTCGTTAAAAGTGTTTTTTTTTTGCAAAATTGAAAGTAAATAAATGACTGTTCCTTTTTAAACAGACTATCATCAATTTTATTTTTAAACATAAGTGCCATCCGTCGATATTCTACAATTGAATATATATTACTAATTAAAAAAGGGCATATAACTATGAGCTCGTGGCCTTAATATTAAGATTTCAGCAAAAGTTTGATATTCGATCTACAGGCCAAGATATTCGAGGTCACATTTTCAATGTAAATTCTAAGTTCCGATTGCCGGTTGTGAGCAGGTAGTGCAGTATATTCGAATCTAGTATACGAATTCTATCAATTTACTTTAATCTCTTCGACAAATTTTTATTTTGATCTTTACAACGGGCATTTAACATGAACAATATCATGACGAAATACATTCTTCAAAACACGTTCGAAGTTCAAAACACGATCTGCGGTTACACATGTGTGTATTTGAAACATTTGCAAGAGATGATATGCTTCTGGTAATGTATGTGAGTGTTTTAAAACGTTTCTTGACATTTTCTTCACATGACCTGGTTTGAACTTGTCACTCCTCCCTGGAATCTGCGAATTTTAAACTACTTAAGACAAAATATTGAAAGCGTGTTATCATGTTTGTGTTTTTGTGTCATGCTAAAAGAGTAAAACTTATGCCTCTGAGATTACTTTCGTTTTCTTAGATAATTCCTAGTTAATATGTAAAATTAGTTATATTTACATTTACATTTAGTGGAGCACTCCCTCTGACCTGTAGCATTAAATGCTACTGGCTTGAGGTACTCCTCTTTTAATTAAATTAATGTAAAATTAGTATAAAGCCTATTAATTTAAAGTTTTTTACCTTAATTACGCATTCCAAATAAATCATTTTGTTTAAATCTTCTTTTGAAATTGTGCGCTGAATGTCATTATAAAATATAAAATCCATTTCTTCTTGAACTCTCGATTGTACTATCTTATTTCTTCCCAGTTCATATAAACACCAGCATAAAGTCATTGAACTTGTGTGATAACTCTTAATTAAAAAATTATTAACAAAAATATAAAGTTATTTAAAGGAAATAATTTTTCATAAATTAACCAAATCAAAGACAAGTCTCTCCAAGAGGGATAACCATTTATTTTGCATTCCAGTCTATACACATACACATTTATTGCGACAGGCTTTCCTTTTTAGGTTTCATGCCGTCTAAGGTAAAAAAGTCCTTTAAAAAAGGCAAACATTCAATTAAAACAAAGGAATCGGTGACACACAGACGTCTTACTTCTCATTCATCTGGCCAATGGGGTGGTTCTGCTTTATATCTACTAGAACAGGCGCTGGAAGATGTAGATTTTAAAGCTGCTCCCTGGCAACGGTACATTTAAAAATTTATATTTGTTAAATTTTTCTGTCCGATGGCAGGATTAATATTAACCAAATCAGAGATATTAACCAAATCAAAGGCTAAAAAGGAAGGCCTGTCGCCATGAATGTGTATGTGTATAGTCTGGAATGCAAAATAAATGGTAATCCCTCTTGGACAGACTTGTCTTTGATTTGGTTAATAATCCTGCCACTGGACTGAAAAATTCAACAAAAAGAAATTTTTCATAAATATTGTGAAGTTACAATAAAATTAATTTAAAAACCTAATACTTATAAATAAAAAATATTACAGAAGTTGCGGCGCAAGTTCATTCGTTACTTAAACGCAGCAAGCAGAAGTACACAGTTTACGTGTTAACTCCAAGAAAAAATCGTTGCGGCTCACGTTCACAACATCGCGTGACTTTGTGAACGTCGCGCATTGACTCACGGGAAAATTGTTGAAAAGATGGCGGACACATTTAACATCGAAGGTTACCAGCGAAGGTAAGTAAACAAATTATACTATTTTAAAGTATTTATAGGATGTTTAATAACACTAAGTAATTATTTTTAATTAGCGTGGTCTTTAGTACCGCACGATCAGACGATAGGACTACCTAATACTTTTGTCAAGGAAAGTAGTGGCTAATGTAAATTCGAAAGCAGCTCGGAAAATTAATTATTAGAAAATTTACAAACGTATTACGCTGTCGATAGTAGAAGATACCGCGAAAAAGAAACCTACCTTAAGATAAGCTATTATAAAAAGCAAATATATGTAAATTCTACATCACATGCTAAAAAATTGATAATTAAATAATTTATGGATCAAAATCGTCCGTTTCTTTACAATATTATTCGAAACTGCTTACATAATCATTATTTTTATAAAATAAATAATAATTTTAAACTAAACACAAAAAAATGAAGTTTAAGTCGATTGTCTACTCGCCGTGCTAGACGTAGCGATCACTTTTATCGACCATCCAAAATCGCTAGATTGCAGCGCTCGATGGTCTGCCGTTCACGTTTTGGGCTAAATACGACGGCCGCAATCTCTCTATTAAATTTCCATATAGAGTGAATATAAATTAATCGGAGAAAAAACATTCTAAATATCACTTTTGGTAGCTGTTGTTATGATCTATGTATGTTTGACTCTTTAATCCGACATTAAGTTCAGTAGACTATCATTACAGGTTATAGGTTACACATTTCTTTTGTTGTTTCCACATATGCATTTTGGACTTATATAAATATTAAGTCCCTCTTCAGTGCAATACTACAAATTATTAAAAACACAATTAGTAACATGACAAAATTCTTTACGTGTAAATCAATATTTACTGGCATCAAACTATCATACTTAAAACTTCTCACACTTATACGAATCCTATGGTTCTGTCTTCCGAAACCACGGTGTATAACGGGTAACATTGGTAAGATTTTGAAATACAGCCATTAAAAACACCACAAATACATTTTCCAACATTAATACGGAAAACCTAATATATTAATAATTTTATAATTTTTTACTTTATAACATCATATATCTTAATAAAATAAAAATATAACACGATACTGGCTTTTCACATGTGCTCGTAAAATCTTATATAAGTACAACTGTTAAAGAATGGGTTAATGTCCAGATACGTGGACTGTCATGGCGGCATTTCCTGTTTTCCGACTGCCAGCCTCGACACCGGAGCGGTTTGGAGACGACATGTCACGTGACGACAAGAGCGAGCTGCGGCGGCTGCTGCGCTGCGATAAACGGGAAAAACCGACGCGCGGGTTAACGTCCATATACGTAGACTGTCATGGCGGCTCATCTCTGATTCCGGAAAAGAAAAAAAAACAGTGGGGATGCACGTTCTAACCTAACCTAACCTATTCTAATAAATTATCATAATTATTACCAATTATATGATTAGAATAAGTTAGGTTAGGTTAGAACGTGCGTCCCCACTGTTTCCTTCTGTTTGCAGGAATCAGCGATGAGGCGCCATGACAGCCGCCGACGCTGCCGCGGCGCAGCAGCCGCCGTAGTTCGCTCGCGTCGTCACGTGACATGTCGTCTCCAAACCGCTCCGGTGTCGAGGCTGGCAGTCGGAAAACAGGAAATGCCACCATGACAGTCCATGTATCTGGACATTAACCAAAGAATGTGTATCTTTTACAATATAACGTAGCACTAACTGCAATTATAATCGTTTTACAGATTAATTATATGTAGCATAGTAATATTAAAAACATTTTCAAGAGAATACATACACAATTTTACAATATATTTCCAATTATTTTTTGTAACAATACTATAATAAATACATTACAATCAATTTTTTTCATCAGCACCACCTATTATATTATACCACTGTTGATCTATTTGCATACCATTTAATATATTGATTATATTATCATCTTTAAATTTTATAATTTCAATATCTTCCTTACATTTACGTTTATACATATCTTTTTCCAAATGCATTATTTTTATGTTATTTCTATCTATTTGAAAATTACTATTTTTATATGGTTGAACCACGGAGAATTATTGTATTTTAGTGTAATTGCCGCTTCGTGTTCTTTAATTTTTAATTCTAACGTTCTATTAGTTTCACCTATATAATTTTTTGACTTTTGGCAATTACAATTAATTTTATATACGACTCCTGATTTTTTAAATGTATCATCATTCGTTTTATATTTATAAATATAAAATGAATGATGATAAATTAAATAAATAATAGTTGGCGCTGATGAAAAATATTGATTGTAATGTATTTATCATAGTGTTGTGACAAAAATAATTGGAAATATATTGTAAAATTGTGTATGTATTCTCTTGAAAATGCTTTTAATATTACTATGCTACATATAATTAATCTGTAAAACGATTATAATTGCAGTTAGTGCTACGTTATATTGTAGAACATACACATTCTTTAAAAGTTGTACTTATATAAGATTTTACGAACACATGTTAAAAGTGAGTATCATGTTATATTTTTATATTATTAAGATATATGATGTTATAAAGTAAAAAATTATAAAATTATTAATATATTAGGTTTTCCGTATTAATGTTGAAAAATGTATTTATGGTGTTTTTAATGGCTGTATTTCAAAATCTTACCAATGTTACCCGTTATACACCGTGGATTCAGAAGACAGAACCATAGAGTTCGTATAAGTGTGACAAGTTTTAAGTAAGATAGTTTTATGTCAGTAATTATGACCTACACGTGAAGAATTTTGTCATGTTACTAATTGTGTTTTTAATAATTTGCACTGAAGAGGGACTTAACATTTATATAAGTCCGAAAAGCATATGTGGAAACAATAAAAGAAGTGTCTAAACTGGAAACTGTAATGATAGTCTACCGAATGTCATTTTTAAGAGACAAACATACATAGAAAAAAACATTCTGAAAGCAGTGAGCATAAATATAATTTATATTTATAAATCTGACTAAAGTGGTATGTTTTTACTATACCAAGCAAAACTACACTGATCAGAATAACTTAACTCCTTAAGCCCTGATCAATTTTTGATATTAATGAAATTAAACATAAAAAATACTTGAGAACAGCTAGAGTCGAATTTCCCGGAACATTCTCATAGAAGTCTCAGGAGGAGAAAGATTTATAGTAGAATGAATACTAGCTGGCCATATATTTTTAAACATTTTTAAAAAATTTAAATTTTTATTGCGATTTCTGACCCCCCGACTTAATTAAACTTACATATAATAAAATCTATTAATTAAAAACATTAAAAAACTATAGGAAGTCGTTTTTGATATCAGAAAGTAGCTTTAAATAACTTTACCAAAGTAAAATCCGTGCACTACAACTTTAGAACGATTGATTAAATTTGATTAAAAATCCCATTAAAAAACAATTAAGCGTTAATCGCGCGTCATTAAAGGTTGATTAAAATCGCGATAAAATTTTTTCGCGAGGGTAAAAGTTTTTGAAAAAATTTGGAGACCTAAAAAACATCAAAAATTGAAGGAAAAAAATTTTTAGGGGGCAAAAGGACCGNAAATAAATAAAAAATTTTGAAAAGTGGCCTTGACCTAGATTTTCGTAACGCTATGTAACTTGTTCGAGATATTTCGGGCTTGGGGCTTTAATTAATTAATTAATTAATAATCTCTTTCGTAATAAATTTGTAAAATGTAAAATATAAATTTTTGCTAAATCACCATTTTACTATTTAAAGTTGTTATTCTTGTCGATTAAATTGTGAACTGTACATGAATGAAATGAAAAAGTTTATTTTCTTCACATTTGTCAATTTTTTTCACAAATTACACATATTCATATATTTAATGCAGTCTTCTTGTAGCCACCAGCGCGACACAATGCATTATATTTAACTAGTAGCCCGGGACGCCTCCTAGTGGGCGTTTTTTACAATTTTCCATGAAGCATGGTTTCTTTGACTTTTTTTGTTCCTATCAATATGCTGTACAACTCTGTTAAAGTCCCAATGGTAAGATTTACCCTCCGAATGAAGAGGTGGCGACCCTCCCAAACTGTAGCCCCTGGGCGAACAATAAAGTCAAAGGAACCATACCCCTACTCGCGACCTTTCGCGAGATATAAGCCCCTGCAATAATAAATTCCTATTACAAATATACTGAATTATTTATATCGTTATATTGATCAAATAATAATTTATAGGCCAAATGAATAATAATATTTTACATTGTTAATTTAAATAATAATTAAAATTGTTAATTTGAATGTTTGAAATATGACACACGATAGGGGCGCCTCTAGTGTCCGTTATCAAACGGTTACGGGATGGACGGATGGACGGATACCCATTGAATGGGTTATATATATAGATCATTGTTTTAACTGTACTATTCTAAAGTAAAAATAATTTTTAAACAATAAATAATATAAATATCATTACCACAATAAGCAAACTTTTGCAACATTAATAGTACAGAGAGATTTAGCATACCATCTTTTTATTTTGATTTTAAAATGTTTACACTTGAATGTACTTTACTGCTGTAATTTATGTACCATACTAAAACGCAGTTAAAAACAAAAAATTGCATTTAAAATTGTACAGTAGAAGTTGTTTTTCAAGTTAAGCCTTAATCTTCTTTCTTTCACATGCATGCAAAATTTTCTAAAACTTTTTTAGTATGTAATTTCACAACATACGCTATTAAAATGCAAATAAAAACAAAAAACACATCTAAAATAGTATAGTAAAAGTCGTTCTTCAAGTTAAGCCTTAGTCCTTACTTTTTCCCCTTGTAATAGTAATTTTCATTAGCACTTCTTAATATACATTTTGATAATGAATCAAACTAAAATGCAAGTAAAAACAAAAAAAAAACACATCTAAAATAGTATAGTAAAAAGTTTTTCTTCAAGTTAAGCTTTAATCCTTTTTTTTCCCACCAGAGAGAAATTTCGAAATCTGTTCTTAGTATGCATTTCTTAACATACCCGACTATAACGCAGTTATAATCGAAAAAAAACACATCTAAAATAGTACAGTAAGAGACTTTCTTCAAGTTAAGCCTTAATCCTCACTTATTTACCTTGCAATAAAAATGTTCAAATATCACTTATTAGTATACATTTTCATAACGTATCCTACTAAAACAAAGTCAAAAACAAAAATAGCATCTAAAATTGAACAGTAAAAGCTGTTTTTCAGGTTAAGCCTTAATACTCTTCCTTTTCCAATCAGCAAAAATTTCCAAAAATGTTTTCTTAGTGTGCGTTTTAATGACATATTCTACTAAAACGCAGTTAAAAACAAAAAGTTGCATTTAAAATAGTACAGTAAAAATACAGTAAAAACCGTTTTTCAAGTTAAGCCTTAAACCTTACCTGGAGTTCAGGTAGTATGCGTAGAGAAGGAAGCCAGACACAGGCTTTGTTCTCTAAAAAAGTGAACACAGGCTCAATGATGATGAGAACAGGGGACTGAAGACACCACGCAAGATGTCCCACTTCATCATTGTGCTCATCCAACCATGTTTTTTACACAGCAAGCCGTGAGTACAGGGCGTTGTCATCATAGAATAGAGGACATTTTCCAAGAAACAGAGTATGAAGCATAGGGTGTAAATGATTTGCGAGAATTCTGCGTTAATGCTCGCCTCTGACCTTCTCTTTCAGGACTACAAGGGGCCCCAATCCATGCCACGATATCGCTCCCCACAGCATCACAAAGCCCCTCCATGCTTCACTGTAGAAACCAGACAGTCAACATGAAATGCCTCAGCCGGTGTTTGCCAGACAAATACATGTCCAGTGGTCTGAAATAATGTAAAAGTATTATAGATTGGATATATTTGGGTTATAAAATTAATTAGTATTAATTAGTATATAAATTTGATGTAAAGTAACAATATAAAAATGATGATGCCAGATAAGAATTAACATAAAGTAATGATGCAAACTGAATTATATCGAAATAAAGACCGATACAGTATAGATTATATTGGTATAATGGAATAAACTGTAATCGATGTATTTACTAAGTNAATGATGCAAACTGAATTATATCGAAATAAAGACCGATACAGTATAGATTATATTTAATTTGTATAAGAATTTAATATAAAGTAATAATACAAACCAAATTATAACGATAACACAACTTAAAAATTTTTTGAAAATTTTGCCCTCTGCTATACACTCCATATGGTAAACTAAGTCGTGTCGACCCAGCGTTATGCTCTTTGTAACAAATAAGCAAATGGCTCCATCAACAATGTCAGTTTTTTTTATCTGCGGATAATATACGATTGGAGTTTAAAAAAACGATTGGTCATTATTTTGTAAAGAAAATATGATTGGTTCTTAGTTTAAAAAAATATGATTGGTCGTTAGTTTTTAAAGAAAATATGATTGGTTAGTATTTAATATAAGTTACTTTTTTAAAGAGAATTAGCTTTATATTTAAGCTGCAATCATGGGGATGTACGGTTTTGTAATAACCTACAGGGACTATAAAAATTACTTAGTTTTACCAATTCTATACACAACTTTCGATGCTTGCATTTCTGCAACAAAAAATTTCTCGTTCAATGTTCCTGATAGTTTTCCATTTAACCTTCACTATTTCAAAGTCTGTAATTGTTGGCGAAAATGGAGGAATTAACGAAGTATGTGACGGATTATACAGATCGTTGGAATGGTGTGCAGAAGACATAAGAGAAATATGTTTAGAAAATGATAAGAAAATTTTAGCAGTGTTTAAACAGATAAGTCCAGGAATGAAATATTATAAATTTTCTAAGGTTGACAAGGTTGATTAAATACGTATTTCAAACATCCCAGTACTTGTGTAATTTGCCAGTCCTTCTTTTCTTGCCCAGTACTTGTGTAATTGCCAATCCTTGACTTGATGGGACATGTTACAAGTGCAGATTAGGTTAATCTATTATGTTTTTAATATATAATTTTAAAAAAATTTGCATGTTAAAACTATTTATTCGGAAATTTGAAAATACAGTAATGCCTCGATTATCCGAAAGTCAATTATTCGAAATAATTCCACTCGGGAAATTTACATTTTTGCTAGTGCTGCAATCCTTGGCTATGTCTTGGGCTACTCAAATATTTTACGTTTTTGATGCTAAATTAACTTCTAAAGTATAATTTTTTATTGTTTTTATATTTTTCAATATATTTATTTTGTTTGTACAAAATAAAAAAATAATTTTTAATGACCCTATCGAGCTGTTTTTATAAATGAGTTAAGCTTAGATATAATTCCGATTATATCCAACAGAATTGTGTACTTTTTAGTTTCGCTAATAACATTTTCAATACTCAAAAATATATAGAAGTTTTATTTAATACAAACCTGTTTTACGGCCATTAGCTCTGTCTCTTTTGTGGAGGTTCTTCTTCTTTTGAGAAGGAAGTAAAATTATCATCCTCGGATGAGGAGGAGGTGCAAGAATTATTATCCTTGGATGATGTAGAATTCTCCATCTCATCCTCATTTTTGGATGATGACTGATCGCTACTATCACTAGGTTCTAGCGAATAGCTAGGTTCTTCCGATAGATCGTGATAGTAGGTGGAAACTTCTTCCTCCTCTTGGGGTGCAATTGCTCCAGCAGCAGGTCTCTGATCTATGGATGTCATTATCACCCACTGCTGCTGGCTGAGAAAGCAATCTCTAACTCTGTATAGGATATAGACCTTCTCAGGGACAACAGCTGTGACTAGAGGAGTTCCTTTATTTTTATCATATTTCCTCACCCCTCTAATCATAGCTCTATATCCAGCAACTGCACTTCTCTCATCAGCCACAACAATAAATTCCATGCTGTATTCAAGAAAAAATATTATATTAACCTCTCACTCCTTAGAGGGTTTTGTTGTCATTGTGTTAGTTCTTATAGATTTAATAAAAAATAATTTTTAGATATTGGTTAAAAGAAAGGAAACAGCTCTCCAAGGTCGATGATTCTCACACAAAAACAGGTGTGTCCTAGTTAATAGCTTTTACTTTCGAAGACAGGACAAAGAAAACAAACTTTTCCTTATGACCTAACCTAGTTGATATTCGTTACATAATAACCTAATCTGTCAATAAGCATTACTTTGAAGATGAATGTGCTCTAATTTTAGTATCAAAGTCACGTCTAAAAAAATTTGTAGGTCAGTAGTCGAGGATAAAAGGGGGGCGATTTTTTCCTAAACTTCACTCATCGATTTTTCTACTAAAGAAAACTTTCATTAAAGAAAATCATGTCTGATTGTGGTAACGTTTATTTTAATAATAATAATACCCACCTTAATTTAGATTATAATTTTTTTACAAACTAATTGTAGAATTTGATTTTGAGTTCAAAATAAAAATAATGATAAGAAAAGAGGTCCCAAACCCAAAACAGGCAAGGCTGGTGAAAACAAAAAAACAAGATTTGATTTGGATCTAACTGCCGAGAAAAGTAAGCAGATAAAAATTTCTGATTTTAAAGTTAAGATTAGCGAATCCGAAAAAATCGAAATACATAAATTTTATATAATATACCAACACACTTGTATTCTACATACCAAGTTTTTTTTTTCTTTATTCAAACGTTTTCAGCCTATTTGGATAAGCCATCCTCAGGTTTTACGTTCACGTTCCAAAATCTGGAATTTGGAACGATAACGTAAACGTTTGAATAAAGAGAGAGAGAGAGAGGGGGGGGGGAAACTCGGCAAGTAGAATTCAGGTGTGTTCATATATTATACTTAACATTGCTAAGAATGGGAGAAATACAGGAATTTCAGTCGAATTTCTATGTATCTCTCATAAAAGCCAAGGGATCATACCCGCATAACAAATATAACATCAACGTAAAAGATTTTAGCAAGTATAAACAAGCATTCAACGCTATGGGACAGGAGATGGAGGAATATATATGATATGATATGTTTAAAAGTGTTAGAAGGCCGAACCTTACGGCATAGCCTTTGAAAAGGAAGGATGAAGAGTTTTAGAGGAAATGAGAAAAGGAAGGAAAGTAAGAAATGATAGGAAAGTGTGAAGTGGGAAGCATGGCGCTATCGCGTTCCATTTATTGAGTATACTTTAGTTACAACACATGGGACATAGTCTACAGATAACAGTCTGGTCAAAATATATACAGAAAATAAGCCCGCACATGGTACTGCCTCTAGGGAGACAGGGCACACGAGCAATTGACAGCTATGCACGTGGGCAACCGACACAAGCTGCTGAAAATACCAACCTGGAATGTGCTGGAGTACAAAAGCAGAAAGTTACACACGAAAGAAAAGAAAAAATAGATAAAAAATAAATAAAATAATAAAAAAATTGAATAAATAAATAAATAATAATAATAATAATAAACACGAAAAGTCTCCTGACAGCCAACTCAGCCAGGTTACAATGGGGAGCAACAATGCAAAGAACCCCAGATGGCCAACTCGGCCATAATACAGGGGTATACAACACAACACAAGAATCCTCAATGGCCAACATGGCCAGGATCCAGTGGGAGTGGTAACAAGACTGGAATTTCCAAATATCCAGTTCGGCCAGGTTACAATGGGTGTTCCGAGTGAAGCTGACAGCTAGGACGCCCAGAGAATCCTAGAACGAAGGTACCGTGACCCCGGTGCCCATGATGAAATTCTTTAAAGCGTTTAATGTCTGCTTACTCATGAAAAAGTCTTTTGGAGCACAGGGCCAATGGAGGCTACACCTGTACAAAGTCTCGGTGAGGGTCTTTCTTAGTGTCTTAAACTTGGGGCACCTGAAGATTATGTGGTGGGGATCTTCGTCTTCCCCCGAACCACAGTCACATATTCCGTCTCCTTTGTGGAAAAATCTTCTTAAGTAGACACGGAAGTTCCCATGCCCCGTAAGGATTTGGGATAGGTGGAAATCGGGGGTGAAGTAGTCCATCCTTTGTCTACTTGCAATGTCAGGCAGGAAATCATGGGTAGTTCTTCCTGTAGATTCGCTGTTCCATCTGGCTTGCCAGTCCGAAATAGTAAGTTTTTTAAGTTTCTCATGAAGCCAACAGCTGGGAAGCTCTCCAAACACTGGTTCCGTTGATGATCGTGCCGCCTTCTTTGCAAGAAGGTCGGCCCTCTCATTTCCCCGAATGCCAGAGTGGCCCCTAACCCACGTAAAAGAAACTGTAAGACCTTTCACAGATAGGCACTGGAGAAGTGTTACTGTTCGTGCAATGATGTTCAGTTTTGTGTT